>NC_072459.1:2596500-2644000 GCF_027596085.1 Anoplopoma fimbria
GAGGAGGAGGAGGAGGAGGAGGAGGAGGAGGAGGAGAATTTAAAGAGGAGGAGGAGGGAGGAGGAGAGGAGGAGGAAGAGAGGAGGAGGAGCAAAAGGAGAGGAGGAGAGGAGGAGGAGGAGCAGGAGAGGAGGAGGAGGAGGAGAGGAGGAGGAGGAGGAGGAGGAAGAGAGGAGGAGGGAGGAGGAGGAGGAGAGGAGGAGGAGGAGAAGCAGGAGGTGGAGGAGGAGGAGAGGAGGAGGAGAGGAGGAGAGAGGAGGAAGAGCAGGAGGAGGAGAGAGAGGAGGAGGAGGAGGAGAGGAGGAGGAGGAGAGGAGGAGGAGGAGGAGGAGGAGGAGGAGGAGGAGGAGAGGAGGAGGAGGAGGAGAGAGGAGGAGAGAGGAGGAGGAGGAGAGGAGGAGGGAGGAGAAAGGAGGAGGAGGAGCAGGAGGAGGAGGAGAGGAGGAAGAGGAGGAGGAGGAGGAGAGAGAGAGGAGGAGAGGAGGAGGGAGAGAGGAGGAGAGGAGGAGGAGAGAGGAGGAGGAGGAGGAGAGGAGGAGGAGGAGAGGAGGAGAATTTAAAAGCAGGAGGAGGAGGAGCAGGAGGAAGGAGCAGGAGGAGGAGGAGAGAGGAGGAGGAGAGGAGGAGCATTTAAAAAGGAGGAGGAGGATGAGCAGGAGGAGGAGGAGGAGGAGGAGAGAGGAGGAGGAGCAGGAGGAGGAGGAGGAGGAGAGGAGGAAGAGGAGGAGGAGGAGGAGGAGAGGAGGAGGAGGAGGAGAGGAGGAGGAAGAGCAGGAGGAGCAGGAGGAGGAGAGAGAGGAGGAGGAGGAGAAGCAGGAGGTGGAGGAGGAGAAAGAGGAGGAGGGAGGAGGAGAATTAAAAAAAAAAAAAAAAATACCCGGCATGCAATGCGCGGTGATCGCCGGTGAACGAACCTATTTCTATCCGGGTGCTCCGGTCACCTGGATTCTCCGGGACGCTCAACCTCCTAGCTATGCTAGCTAGAGGAGGTTGAGCCGGCCGGTCCACCGGTACCGGTACCGTGAAAAACACCGGTAATCCGGCACACCGGTATACAGGAGGATGAGCCGTCCAGTGAAACATCCGTGAAAACATCATGACATTACGTCACTGCACCGCTACTGTGACAAACACGAAACATTAAATAAAGAGAATAAAACATTAAATAAAGATAATGATCTTTCGTTTATATGTATGAACAAATGTCTCAATAAAGTTATTGAATTTAAAAAACAAACAAAAAAAACAACTACCCGGCATGCAATGCGCGGTGATCGCCGGAACCTATTTCCCGGTCACCGGGATTCTACCGGGACGGTTCCTCTAGCTCCCGGACGGCTCAACCTTATAATAATCTACGGCCCTGCTGACACCGACTTCTACCACCATTATTATTATTACTAGTCACATTACTATTACTATTACCTGTACCATTAAGCATTTTAGCTTTACTTCCACCCTGAAGCCCTTTTGCTTTCTCGTTCTGCAGGTTTCCATGAATCGTCGTGCCTCCTGCTGTGAGCCGACTGCCACCCACTGCTACTTCGATTATTATTATTAGTCACATTACTATCCCTATTTTCATGGCTATAATTCTACTGTAATAATTGCTGCTGTTATTATAAGTAGTCTTATTATATGAATCATTTATGTCATATACATTGAATGTGTTGTATCTCTGTTATGCTGCTCATTCTGTACACATGACATCTATTGCATTCTGTCCATCCTGGGAGAAGGATCCCTCCTCTGTCGTTCTCCCAGAGGTTTCTTCCTTTTTTCTCCCTGTTAAAGGGGTTTTTTAGGGGAGTTTTTCCTGTGCCGATGTGAGGGAAGGACAGAGGATGTCACATGTGCACAGATTGTAAAGCCCTCTGAGGCAAATTTGTAATTTGTGATTCTGGGCTATACAAAATAAACTGAATTGAATTGAAATTGAATAATTTCAGCTTTTGAACACTGCACCTTGAGGGAATTAAACAAGCAATTCCCTTCGTCACCCTCGTCAGAAGATTATCAACAGATGCTTTAATTAAAAATATAAAGATGAGACGTTCGTGTCCTCTTCAGGATGAATTGAAATACGTTTTGTGAAACTCACTTGTCAGCTGACGGATGCTTGAGACTCTTAAAAGCCTAAAAAGACGTCGACACTGCAAGTTAAGTCATTCATTTAATACCAGAAACAAAAAGCTCGACATCGATGTTCTGGAGGAGGTTGAGTTTTATTTGGAAATCTGACAGGCATGGCTGAACAGTGAGCTTTAAACAAAACAAACAAACAAAACCAAGACAGCAGCACTACAGGTAAACGATACTAGTGTTGGAGAATGTCATATTAAACATAAAGACTTGCACACACACACATTATGCACTCAGGTCATTCACACACACACATACACGCACACACTGTCAACTCCATGTCAACATGTGGACATCCTCCATTAATAATCACACTACATCCAGAGGAATTCCAAGCACTTAGAACAATTACCCACAGTGCAATGAATCCAACTATACACAGATAATTTATATATTTTATGTATATAGGGTATTTAATAAACATTATTCCATTTAAACAGTTTTCATTAAGTCAAAGTCTTCTTAACTTTTCATAAATAGTGAAAAAAAAAAAAAAAAAAATGTATTGACAGGTCCTCACCACTGTGATTCAAAAATGGTCCCAGAAAACAAACATGGAAACATAAAAATACTAGTGTGCATGATTCTTCAGCAGTCTCCAAACGGAGAAAGACGATCAAAATCACCAACAGAAAACAAAGATCAGAGGAGGGGACTGGGCAGAGGGATAAACGTTGATACTCACACTCACAGCACAGACTGGTTACTACATTTACAGGGGTGGAGGGACTCTGGTTCACTGTACAGGTTAAGATCAGACAACAAATCAAGCAGACTGTCCACACATTATCCCACAACAACCACGACATCTTCATGCCCGTTCAGTACTCACAAGACCTGACACAACTGGATGGCTTTAAACAATATGGATAGATCACATCTACTGGGGACACAGCTGTCAAGTCGACCGCCGACATGTTTCTGTTGCCATCCCATCCTGTCAGACCCTCGGCGTGTAATGGAAGTAGGTGAAATTCTCCTATTTGTTCTTGCTGCTTCGTTGTGGAATGAATGAGATGGTGTTTGTATGCGGACATTTATTTTGTAGATAGGATGAGAGCCACGATGAGGCCGTAGAGCCCCAGCACCTCAGCGAAGATCAGGATCAGGATCATGCCCACGAAAAGCCGGGGCTGCTGGGCGGTGCCTCGCACTCCGGCGTCGCCCACAATGCCGATGGCGAACCCGGCCGCCAGACCGCTCAGGCCCACGCTCAGACCAGCACCGAGATGCAGGAAACTCCTGTTGGAAAGAAACAAATTCAACAAGGTTAAACCGCCTGAAACATATAATACGATTAAATAAATATGTATGTCAAATTAACAAATCAGTTTTGAATCCCTTCTCTTTTTTCTCATCTTCATTCATTAATGAATCCAATCAAATGTGACTTGGGGCAACTAGCTAAACCAGCCAATCACATAAAGCCACACTTGTCTGTAGGTTGGTAAGGTGTGTGTGTGTGTGTGTGTGTGTGTGTGTGTTTAGATCGGGGATCGGTTGCGATATTCAGCATTTTTACAATAATGAGAAGGTGTGTCAGGGCTTTAAGGCAGCAGCTGAAGTTGCACTTAACATCAAATCCTCAAACCAAAGATGTGACCCAGGACCAGATTATCATAGTTTATAAAAATGCAGTCGTTACTATGTTTGTCACCGATAACAGAGACTTCAGTCCGCAGTGTGGTTCATAAACGTCAATGATAAAACAGAGAATTGTAGAATAACATCTGGCTTCATGACCACAGAAAGTTTTTGCATCACATCTACACTTGTTTCAGAAAACAAGTTGTGACCAGTTAGCTGTTCACCACCTGCCAAACACAACACAACTGAGAGGCAGACATAGTAAATGTCGTATGTGTACAGATTGTAAAGCCCTCTGAGGCTAATTTGTGATTTTTGCATTTACAAAATTAATTTAATTGAAATTGTAAATGTACCGTGAAGAAGAAAATCAAACATTTAGCAAAAACAGATAAAAGGCTTCGTAAAGTGGTTGAAATAAGTAGTGGTTAAAGACATCATTAGTAGCTTTAGGACTATTTGACTAATGAATCTCTTTGAGTTACTTGACTTAAATGGTTTTTTCTTCTATTGTGTCTGAGAGTAAAGGAGGTTTGGGGTTATGTGTATGTGCTTCATCTCAAAAGCATACATATGGAGAAGATGCTGTATGAAATGGACTCCTGTATCAGAGGTTGATCTTACTTGTAAAGAGTGATTCTCTCAGAGATGTTGTTTGCTATCAGCACAGCCACCACCAGCCCGTAGATGGCGATGATACCAGCCATGACCACGGGGATGATGGACTTCATGATGAGCTCTGGCCGCATCACAGACATGGCAGCGATGCCTGTGCCGCTCTTCGCCGTCCCATACGCTGCTCCTAATGCTGCGAAAGAGAGGAGAGACTTCCTGTTAATTCAGCCGTTCAGTTCAGTCGGTGTTTACAAACGATTCCTGACAAAAACATCTCAGGCCAGACAAAAAATGGATTTCGGATCCGGCTTGGTGAGAATAATAAATCAAGACGATCGATTTCAGATCTGACGAGCAGGTAACCGACAAAATGAAACAGCGGATGATATTCGACTGCCAGAGTTCTCCCGCCCAGCCATAAATAACTGAGAAAAAAAGCGATATATATATAATTGAATTTAAAAAAAAAAAAAAAAAAAAGAGGTGTATCGTGCTAGTTTTTAATGCTTCCTCACAAACCATGTTTGAGAAGTGATTGATGGTTGTAATCTGGACCCATAAAACCTCTCCCACTTCTAAACTATTTTATACATTTTAAGTTTCCCTTTTTGCTCTGCGGTCACCTCACGCCTCACTGTTATCAGCTTGTCACATATTTATAATCACACTGCACATTAAAAAGGTCACTGAGAGTACGTTGGGAGTTTGTTCAGTATACCTTGTTCAATCTAAAACTATACAGTAGCCTTTTTTTCTGTATACTTGTTTTTGATTCCAAGTTCCCTTTTTAGGTTTCCGTTATCTGCTCTTAATCATATCATCCTGCTGTGTGATGTTTACAATTAAACGCAATTGTATTAAAAGACTATGTATAAGCCCCTTGGTTTGCTGCCTCCCATGAGCTATCTTATTTTATGTCTTTTACCATGTTTAAATTATGCAAACAAATACAGACTAGAGGACTGAAGCTCAGTTTTTGTGAGGTGCTGATTAAACTCACGCGTCCAGCTGTTTGTTCAGGTGTCAGCCAGATAATTACTTTCCTTGCATTTACCCTTCCTTCACCAGGCAAACCCCATCACATGTGAGGGTTTATCCCAGGTAGAGGTTAATCTACTACAGTTATTTGACACAGCAATCCTTCTCCACAGATGGATGACCAGCACGACGGTCAGCACAATGAAAAATGGAAAAAGGCAGTGCCAGGTTTTCTGTGCTACCCTCTGTTACCTGGATAACTTCACACTGTGCAGGGAGGCCAATTACTGTTCATCATACATGGATTTGACGACAACAAGCAGAAAGAACTCTGAAAACAGGATGTAACCAGCTAATCATTAAAACCAGCAGGGGCAAATAAATAAATAAATCCTTCCACCACTTCTCACTTTCTGATGTGGGTGTGTTGACACTCTCGAGGGCCATGTTCTTATCGACTCACTACATGCAATTTTTAGCAAGAATTGTGTGAACAAGCAACCCATCATTTCTCCAACAATTTAAACCATCTCTGTACCAAGCTACTCTATTCAGGGAGGGAACAGCCACACAAAAGAAAAAGTACAACATAACTTCTGACCCCTACAATGTTAAATGCATCATGTGCCACTTGTCACCAACTGTGCATCCCTTAGATAATTGATCAGGATGGACATCACATGTCCCGTGGGTCTTCAGTCAAACACAGATGTCGCCTACTGGATTCTCAGTTGAGCTGCCTCGAGTGTCACCTCAAGAAATCCATCGTGAACATTGAAACGGTTGTGAAACTTCAGCAGCACACCGGAGGTATTACTGAAGGGGATAATATATTTCTGATTCAAAGCTTCTAAAGCCCAAATAACGCTTCTGTCAAGGTGTCTCCGTGTGCATCGGGGTGTGTAGGAAAAAGCATTAAACAGAGGCCTCAGGCAGTGCTGAGCTATACAAGTATAACTGTGTTTCACATTTTCTTTGCGACACAGTGTCGTAGCAGTGTCGAAATGGCGACGCACGATGAAGCAGTGTTATTTCTAAGAACAACAGTCCCTACATGTCGTTGATTTAGAACAGGTATACCCGAGCTACCGAACAGACACCTCAGACACCACCTACTGATTACAGATGGACTGAACCATTTGGGTGTTTGCCCGAATGTGACCGATCCACATTAAACACAGTTTCTTGGTCATTGTCATTACAAAATGTAGAGTTTTAGATGCATTCCTTCAGGCACGACGGGGAACCATCTCAGGTTTAAAGCCACGGCAATCCCTGGCATGAATCAAAGGTTCATGCAGTTTGATTTACAGATTTTCTAAATGTATGAATGAGAGAGCTCGGGTGTCGGATGGTAGATACCCCTGGATATGAGACAACTGTCATTCAATGGTCAAACTCCACAGAGTGTCACGTGATGTCAAAACCATTTTTTGTTTTTCTTTTACTATGTCTCTTGTTGTGCACTTTACTCTATGCTGCTGTAATCCTGTAAATTTCCCCGCTGCGGGACTAATAAAGGATTATCATATTTTAACCAAACCATCAAACCAATCAATCATTTCCACATTATGGAGACAGGTGTCTGCAGAAATCACCTGATTGACTGCAAATACAACAGAAATATGCATAAACAATGATGCATATTGGGTTATTTCCTCTTTGACAAACTGGGTGTGCATGAATGAATGGATGGATGAATGAATGAATGAATGGATGGATGGATGGATGTTCAATGGTCAAACTCCAGAGAGTGCCATGTGATGTCATAACCAAACCATCAAACCAATCAATCATTTCCACATTATGGAGACAGGTGTCTGCAGGAATTGCCATCACCTGATTGACTGTAAATACAACAACAGAAATATGCATAAACAATGATGCATATTGGGTTATTTCCTCTTTGACAAAATTAATTTGCTTCTGCACTATACTTTTGCTCTGGTTTATGCTCTTAGATGCTTGTTTAAGAAAGGAGATGCACTTATGACTTCTGGTGACTAGTAGTTCTCTTGAATACCTATGTTGAACACACTTCCTGTAAGTCGCTTTGGATAAAAGCGTCTGCTAAATGACTGTAATGTAATGTAATGTAATGTAAAATGTAATGGATGGATGGATGTTCAATGGTCAAACTCCAGAGAGTGCCATGTGATGTCATAACCAAACCATCAAACCAATCAATCATTTCCACATTATGGAGACAGGTGTCTGCAGGAATCACCTGATTGACTGTAAATACAACAACAGAAATATGCATAAACAATGATGCATATTGGGTTATTTCCTCGTGGAAAAACTGGGTGTGCATGAATGAATAAATGAATGGATGGATGGATGGATGTTCAATGGTCAACCTCCAGAGAGTGCCATGTGATGTCATAACCAAACCAATCAATCATTTCCACATTATGGAGACAGGTGTCTGCAGGAATCACCTGATTGACTGTAAATACAACAGAAATATGCATAAACAATGATGCATATTGGGTTATTTCCTCTTTGGCAAACTGGGTGTGCACTAATACGTGTATTCATATTAATTTGTTTCTGCACTATACTTCTGCTCTGGTTTATGCTTTTAGATGCTTGTTTAAGAAAGGAGATGCACTTAGTAGTTCTCTTGAATACCTATGTTGAATACACTTATTGTAAGTCACTTTGGATAAAAGCATCTGCTAAATGACTGTAATGTAATGTAATGTAATGTAATGGATGGATGTTCAATGGTCAAACTCCACAGAGTGCCACGTGATGTCATAACAATGATGCATATTGGGTTATTTCCTCTTTGACAAACTGGGTGTGCATGAATGAATGGATGAATGGATGGATGAATGGATGCATGAATGAATGGATGGACAGATGGATGAATGAATGGATGGACAGATGGATGAATAAATGAATGGATGGACAGATGGATGAATGAATGGACAGATGGATTAATGAATGGATGGACAGATGGATTAATGAATGGATGGATGGACAGATGGATGAATGGATGGACAGATGGATGAATAAATGAATGAATGGACAGATGGATGAATGAATGGATGGACAGATGGATGAATAAATAAATGAATGGATGGATGAATGGATGGATGAATGGACAGATGGATGGATGCATGAATGAATGGACAGATGGATGGATGAATGGATGGAGAGAGGGATGAATGAATGGATGGACAGATGGATGAATAAATGAATGAATGGATGGATGGACGAATGGACAGATGGATGGATGCATGGATGAATGAATGGACAGATGGATGGATGAATGGATGGATGGAGAGAGGGATGAATGAATGGATGGACAGATGGATGAATAAATTAATGAATGGATGGACGAATGGACAGATGGATGGATGCATGGATGAATAGATGGATGCATGAATGAATGAATGGATGGACAGATGGATGGATGCATGGATGAATGAATGGATGGATGAATTAATGAATGAATGGACAGATGGATGGATGTATGAATGAATGGACAGATGCATGGATGAATGAATGGACAGATGGATGGATGAATGAATGGATGGACAGATGGATGGATGAATGGACAGATGGATGAATGGATGGACAGATGGATGGATGAATGAACAGATGAATGGATGTTCCCCTCAGTCTCCATCACTCAGGCCCTTCCTGTACAATAAACTCCACAATAAACCAATAATTTGCATTAACAGCAACAACAACAACAACCAGCAGTATATTGTGTGCCCTCCCTGTGCTGCACAATAAACACACTATAAACACACAATAAACACACACTATAAACACACTATAAACACACTATAAACACACTATAAACACACTATGAACACACTATATGAACACACTATATAAACACACTATGAACACACTATAAACACATAAACACACTATATAAACACACTATGAACACACTATAAACACACAATAAACACTCTATAAACACACTATAAACACACTATAAACACACTATATAAACACACTATGAACACACTATAAACACACTATGAACACACTATAAACACACTATGAACACACTATATAAACACACTATAAAAACACACTATAAACACACTATGAACACACTATATAAACACACTATATAAACACACTATGAACACACTATGAACACACTATAAACACACTATAAACACACTATGAACACACTATAAACACACTATGAACACACTATAAACACACAATGGACACACAATAAACACACTATGAACACACTATAAACACACTATATAACACTATGAACACACTATAAACACACTATAAACACACTATAACCACACTATGAACACACTATAAACACACTATAACCACACTATGAACACACTATGAACACACTATGAACACACTATAAACACACTATAAACACACTATAAACACACTATGAACACACTATAAACACACACTATGAAAACACACTATAAACACACACACACTATGAACACACAATAAACACACTATATAAACACACTATGAACACACTATAAACACACTATAACACACTATGAACACACTATAAACACACTATAAACACACTATAAACACACTATAACACACTATAACCACACTATGAACACACTCCTGGTCAGCCTACGTCATCACTGCTGTGACCTAACCAGAGGAGTTGGCCCGTGAAGGAAATCGTGTAGTTACCGCTGAACACCATGGCCGCGGAGGCTCCCATCACCGCGAAGAACGGCGCGTATTCTGGGCTCTCTGAGGAAGACATCGTGTTTATCTTTTATCTTCTTCTTCGTCTTCTACGTTTAATTATTCTTCTTCTTCTTCTTCGTCGTCTTTTATTCACGTCTCCTCCGGAGCTGCCAGATCACCGGTGCAGAAGAAGAAAATGGCGATTCGGAAAAAATCACGTGATCAAGCCATGTCGGACCGGTCCACTTTCTCGCAAAACGCGGGGGTGCTCCACACAGAAATATATCAAACTATTGTTGTTTAACGCACTGTAAAGTAAATTATATTAATTATTCTTATTAGATAGTAATGTAAGCACAATTTGTACACACACACATAACATATATTTAATACTACAATATGATGTGTAAGTAGTGTTTGCAGGGGTAGGCTGTGGAATGGTATGTTCTGCTGCAAGTGGACTGACTGCAGTTGAAAGCATGCTGTTGTTTTAATTATAGGCATGAAATAAGATAAGATAAGATAAGATAATAGATAGTAAAATCAAGCATAAACACGGTGTTTGCTCTATAGTTTAAAAATGGAACAACAAATAAACAAGATTAATAAAATGACCATAATATCCAGTATATAGCCATTCTCCTACACAGCAGTATGTTGGATATACCTATTTATAATAACAAGTAGAGGTCAATTTAATACAACATTAGATTTTCTCTAGGAGTCAAACATTATGCTTGTTTAAGAAAAGAGATGCACTTATGACTTCTGGGGTCAGTAGTTCTCTTGAATACCTATGTTAAATACACTTATTGTAAGTCGCTTTGGATAAAAGCATCTGCTAAATGACTGTAATGTAATGTAAACAAACTAAGACTGTCCTGATTGAGTGACCTGGAGACACATATTGGATCTGCCTGTGTCAAGGTGACACTGTAAAATGTAATGGCAGCTATAAGAACATGTCACCTCATAATTCAACATTTTTTCTTACCACATCCTGTTCTACCTTCTTTACACAGTCTAGTTTCTGTGTTTTGCTCTCACAGCATCCCTCAGTAAGTCTTGATGATGAAAGATGTTTTTTGTACGAGACAAACATGTCAAGATCTTTGTCATAGCTTTTAATAATCCATTGCCTTGAAAATAATCATGCACAGTTTGCATTTTCAGAATAATAATAGTAATGATATAATAAACTTTATCCATCTTGTAGCACTTTTTGTACAAAGTGCTTTACAGTGTTTTATAGAGAAAAACATCTAGGAATATAATAGAGCAGATAAAAACAACACATATTTAGAACAGCAGATAAAATCTAAACAAACAGGGATCATAAAACAGTGAGGGATGGAGATCAAACATTTCCTCTAAAGTGACACCACTACCTTCAAGAATATTACAACAGTAATGTGTTTACTTTTGATTTTAAATAAAACAAAAAATTTAAACAAAATCTTGTTGAAGAGTCCTTGAGCAAGGCACTCAATCCTGACCTGTTCAACGGGTGGGATCATCAACCAAACATAATAAATTAATGTAGAATTCATTTAAAAACGTATAAATACATTTTTAATCAATATCCCACCAGAGTTATGATGAATTAATACATGGATAAGAGAGGTAAAATATTGAATTAACCACCCTCAGTGCTACGTATATAACATTTCTTACTGCCTTTAGTTCAATTGTGTCTCGATAATGTACTTAAATCTTATACAGGAATAAAAAGTGAAAGCAGAGAGCCAGAAATGTGCTGCACACTCATGACTGTCAGCAGCCTCCTCGCTGCATTTCAACATGTGACCCGTTCCTGCTCCAAGTTCAACAATCACTTCCTTACAGTAGGAGGATGATATGAATTTACTTTGTTGGAAACGTTAATAAAATGTCTTTTGTTTGCTTTGCTACTTGTTTTTAAAAAAAGCCTGAAACAAATTGAGTAATTTGACTGTTGCAGCAAACAAACTTACGTGTTGCAATATGTGTTGTAAGTAAACACAATGCTAGATGTTGTGAAATATTACAATACATCAGTTATACTTTTTGTAGCATGTTATTTTAATTATTATTATATATTATTATTATATCATTTTTAAAAAACGCCTTTTGAAATCAGCCTCTTAGTGCCGAATGGAACCATAAGGGAACCTAAAATAGTGATTATATATTATATACATAATGAAGGTATAATTTACTACTAAGTCCCAATATACACCATTATTCCAGCAGTATCCACATCGCCATCTGTTGGCTCATTTATTGCTTGCATCCTGATGGATTTTTTACTCCCTCCATTCATGTTTAGACAATAAATTACAAACTGAAATTGTGACGTTAAGGACGGTTTGTTCCAACAATATTAAGGCACATGCATCAGCTTAGAAATAAAAAAAATAAAGAAATAAAAACGATCAGTTATCAAGTGTTGGAGATCAGGCTTGCATATTATCTTTGTTACTTTTATTGTTTTAATAATTAAAGTATGTGTGTGGGAATCAGACACAAGATTAAAAAAATATATAATAACATATCACAAGCAAAAGAAAACAAACCACAGGTTACAGACACACTGTATTTTAATGAAAGATTAGGATAAAATAATACACTTTTAATGAAATAAGCAGACATTAAAAATCACCATAAATATGCTACATAATCCTAATCACACTTTGCTCTAACACGATTGAGTGATTTGATCGGCAGCTCCGTGTTAGACTACACACAAAACACATGAAGGAGAGATCTCATCAGCATTAGGTAAAAGTGAAGATGTCCCGACTGTGCAGTGGAAAGTCTACATGTGAACCCCAGGCTAATGCTTCATCCAGCTAAAGACATCTCAGCACTGACACACACACACACACACACACACACACACACACACACACACACACACACACACACACACACACACACACACACACACACACACACACACACACACACACACACACACACACACACACACACACACACACACACACACACACACACACACTAAAATGTATACCTACAAGCAGAAGACATTCATACCAGATTTAAGAATTCCTGCAGGAGACTTTTGTGGGCTTTAACGTCACTAATTCAACATCCTGATTGCCTTTAACAAAATATGAACAAGTGTTTCAGTTCTTACCATAAAAACATGAATGTCACTGATAAAAAAAAAAAAAAAAACCCTCCCACTGCTTTAAGCATTCCCACACCCTTTCATCACTCAAAAATGATCTACGGGTTAAACAGGCCAGTATACTTTACTCAGTTTGGGCCAGATATGTCTAAATGTTCACCTTAAACTCTAAAGGAAAACCCCAAATAACTGCATCTCATATGTAAAAAAGGTCAGATTATTTGACTTGCCGTGGCCTCGTCCCCACACGGCGAGACTGTGAAGCGCTCATCACTCAAACACACACGCTTTAAAATCCAACACGCACTCGCGCCTGCGTGACTACGTCTCCCAGTCGTTCACACACAAACCCTGCACTCATTCAGTCCATGTCCCCAGCACAACTAGCAATCTGGATAGCAAGATCAGCAAAATGTTTTGTTGTGGTCGCTGGAAAAACAACATGAAGAGCAGAAAAAGATAAGGCGCCACATGCTATTCTTTGCGAAGCCGTACGAAGTGAAAGTGAGACACAGCGATGGCTCGTACGCGGGATGAGGAAGCTACACTGGAACCCTTTTTAAGTCGAGGGGGATGCAACCTTTGAAAAAAAGTCATGGAGAAAGATGATGATTTCCCTCTCAGTCCCAGCCATTGTCCTTTATCATGTGGGACAGCTCGATGATAAACTTCCCCTCCTTGTACTTCTGACTCAGCTCAAAGGCTTGTTCCTGCAGGAGAGAGATGCATAAGTGTTATCAAAGAGTAATCAGACTTTAACTGTAAGAACCATCCAGTAGTAGTCTAAATAAAAGGACACTCTAATGTTTCATTTACTTCAACTATAATACAATTTGTTTATTATGATCACTTGTTTCTGTAGCTTTCGGCCCCAATCAATAAAGTTATTTCTCCTACAAAGCATTGTAACATATTACAGTATGATACAATGAGTAACAATAAGTTGTGGAAATGTGTGCTTCATTTTTTTTAAACTACTGCCTGTTAAAAAGCTATATCCTCATGTAAATAACAATAAACAAACTATGTCATCTGCAGCAACGTCATTAAATATGCAGAGAGAAATAAAAGTGTGTTAGAAGGTTACCAAGTAGCTTCTGGCTCTACGCATGTTACCGCTGTAACCACAACGTAGCTGACGCTCGCTTCCTCACAAATGTGATTACACAACTACACTACAGCGACAAAGAAACCACAAGAAATGTGATTGGTCATTTTCATCTGATTATGTCTTTTCCCACAAGTTTCTGTAACCAGAGGGAGGTTGTTGATAGCTCAGCAAGCTTCTGCTTTTCAGTAACACACATTTATAAAAACCACTGCAAACATTCTGTTCAGCTCCTACACTCATAAAAGTAAACACTGCAAATAAAATAAATCCCCTGGATGTAACTCCAGTTTTCTAAGTACGTGTGGAGCCTGCCATCACTCTGCATCACAGAGGGGATTAAAAGTAAAGCAGGACACGGATCAGATCACCTGTGCTACATCCTGCTAATGTTTCTGTGGATCCATCAACGGGTGAAATCTGACGCTGAACCGTAAATCAAGTATCTGTGGCGGGAACCATGTTAACCCCTTTGGTCAAACATGTGAATGAGCTTCTATTTCTCTCACATGGACGTACTTACATATTTCCAGCCCAGCGTGGTGTGACAGTTTTCACAGTAGATGTCGGCGACTGCGTGAAGTCCTGTGAGCAGCAGCCTCTCCTCCGCAGGACCACAGCCGACGTTCACCCTGAAAACCAAACGCAGGGATGTCAAACAGCAGCTCCTCTCTGATTGACAGAGGGCTTCACAGTAATTAATCTACTCTCATTTCCATTTACAACCAGTAAAGGACCTACCGTCCTATATTGCTTAGTTTAAGGGGAAAAAAGGTTCACGAAACAGTCACGGGGAAGATGCCTTTCCAAGAAAACATTTAGAACGGAGCTTCACTAAAACACATGATCAGCATCAATTTGATTTAAACCTTGAAGTTCGATTAAGTGCTGGAGTTAAAGGGCTCCCATTTCAGGGTTGGATTCTGTGTATTTCTGACCCACTAACCCAGAAGAAGCGTCACTAAAGTTAACTTAAAAGGTTCATTCGAGAGAAAATCGAATTATCTGTTGGTGATGTGGTTTGTGTCTGACACTGGGAATTAGTTTTCATGGAAAACTTGACTATTGTAATAATGAAATGATAAGCTGGGAAAACAAAGAAGATCATACATTCACTAACTTCTTTTGTTTATGTGACCCACAAAAACACTTGATCTAATACTAACACTAATCTGATCAGAAAAGATTTGATTACAAAGTAATGAATAGAAAAGAACATTAAAAAAAACTACAAGTCACTTTTACCAGTCTACACAGTGATTATGGAGATTAAAATACAACTGGAAACCTAAAATATGAATAACCATAGTGACTTTTATACAGTCATCGTGATAATGTGTAGTAATATATAAAAACAAAATACTCACACAGAGTTAAAGAGGTAGGCTCGGCCTTGGCTGCCTTGGAAAGACTAAGAGACATGGATGAAAAATGAAATAAGAGGAGAAAAATGCTTCATGTTTCCACTGTGAATCAAACAAAAACACAATATGAAATCCATCTTTTATTAATTTCCTAAATGTCTACAAACATTGGGAGATTTATTTTTGTATTAGATCAGTCCAGTTTTTCCAGTTTTCCTACTTTCTAAACTATGTGAGAGTCATGGGGCGGCGTTTGGTGCCACCTTAAACGATTATTAACAACAACAAAGTGGCAGCATACCGACCTTGGAGATGAGATCGTCATGGTTGGCCAGATGGGCGCGACAGTGCACACAGCTGTAGCGACGGTGGCACGAGTCCAGGTACGCCTGGAACGTCTTGGCCTTTGTCAGCTTCACCATGTCTGAGGAAGGAAGCAAGATGGTAGTTAGAGTCTCCTAAGACCAACCGGTTAACCATACATGAAAATTCAACATTCTCACTCTGATTACATTTTCAGCTTTCAGTGAGGAAGTGAAAGATATCAGACACGGGCAGGTTTCACATCTGATAATAAAAAACACAATGCTGCAAAGCTTTCACCCAACATGCCCTGACCTTAATGTTAATAAACTTTGAGGCATGAACTGGCCAGACAACATTCATACTGACAATCAATTTTGTATTCCAAACAAGTATGAACCAATGATTTGCTGGTTGCAGCTTTACAAATACTTTGCTGGCTTTTGTCTTTTTTATATGATTATGTTAAGTAAGGTGAGAATTTAAAAAATACATTATAAGACAAAACCCTGGGCTCAGGCCCCTACTGACTTTCACACTTTATTGACCAAGTTAATTGATTTAAAACTACAAAGTCCATTCCCAACCAGGAAAAAGAAACAAAAAGGATGAAAAGTTAGTTAGCAAGGTAAATCAGTAACTTTTTTAATCAAATTGATAAGATGTGATTTAGAACCTCATAACTTTTCATCAGCATCTCATAATTTAGAATATTAATTTGGACTATGTTTCATTTTTCCTTGCAGACAGCATCGGACATTTTAATCTGTTTGAATCAGAATCAGCAGAATCAAACTTTTGACTGGTACTGTATGTGTGTAAATATGCAAATAATTTGACTCTGATTTTTAAGTTGCTTATGCACAGTTCAAAGGACAATTACAAGAATATACAAGCAGCTTAAAACCATGTAAACAAAGCTGAAAAAGGTTGTTAAAAATAAAACTACTGTGTAAGAAGGTGGGAAATATGTGTATATATTAAACACTACATTAAACACACTCTACTCACATATGGATACATTTGTATAAACAATAAGTATACCTTTAATATGATTTAATTTCCAGCATGTTTGTGTTCTTTTTAAAAAGCACAAAAATAATATAAAAGCATAAACCCAAGTGAATTGTCCCAAATCATGTATTTTTCAAAGTCAACCACTTCAAACAAATCAAATAATGCCACTTCAGTAACACTTCCTATGCACAGTTTAAAGAACAATTTACAAGAATATACAAGCAGCTTAAAACCATGTAAACAAAGCTGGAAAAGGTTGTTAAAAATACAACTACTGTGTAAGAAGGTGGGGAAATATGTGTATATATTAAACACACTCTACTCACATATGGATACATTTGTAAACCAATAAGTATACCTTTAATATGCTTTAATTTCCAGCATGTTCCTATGCACAGTTTAAAGAACAATTTACAAGAAAAGTAGAATTGCAGCTAAAAACAAGGTAAACAAAGCTGAAAAAGGTTGTTAAAAATAAAACTACTGTGTAAGAAGGTGGGGTAATATATATATATATATATTATATATATATATATATATATAATATATATATGAAAGTACTAGTAAATAATGTGCTGTTGGGTTAACCATGCAGACACTGACATATATTCCTCATTAAACACACTCTACTCACATATGGATACATTTGTAGAACCAATAAGTATACCCTTTAATTTCCAGCATGTTCCTATGCACAGTTTAAAGAACAATTTACAAGAATATACAAGCAGCTTAAAACAAGGTAAACAAAGCTGAAAAAGGTTGTTAAAAATAAAACTATTGTGTAAGAAGGTGGGGAAATATGTGTATATAGTAAACACACTCTACTCACATAAGGATACATTTGTAAAAATAAAACAATAAGTATATATACCTCACATAAGGATACATTTGTAATAAGTATACCTTTTAATTTCCAGCATGTTCCTATGCACAGTTTAAAGAACAATTTACAAGAATATACAAGCAGCTTAAAACAAGGTAAACAAAGCTGGAAAAGGTTGTTAAAAATAAAACTACTGTGTAAGAAGGTGGGGCTAAAAACCATGTAAACAAAGCTGTTGTTAAAAATAAAACTACTGTGTAAGAAAGTAGGGAATATATATATATATATATATATATATATATATATATATATATATATATATATATATATGAAAGTACTAGTAAAATGTGCTGTTGGGTGAACCATGCAGACACTGACATATATCCACATAAAGCATGCACTGTGTCAGGAGGACTCAGCTTAGTGAGCTTGCTTCCTGGTTGAGACACTTTGCAGAGGGTTGTTTGTGCAGTCAGGCCTTGCAGCATGTTGTTGCGCCATAAATACACAGTGAGACTAAACAATGACCCCCAAAAAAAGGCCTCACACATCTGTGGGCTTGCAGGACAGGAAACACCTCCATGTTGTCTCTGAGCTGCCTGGTGCAGAATGCATGAGCCCAGGTGTGTGTGAGTGTGTGTGTGTGTGTGTGAGTGTGTGTGTGTGAGTGTGTGCTCACCTGTGAGGAGCTCCGTGCGGACCAGAGTGACTCACAGCCGGAGATCATGCAGCAGAATCGGCTGCAGAGAGGTCGAGCTGTCGGTGCGTCGACCAAGACAAAGACAACCCAGACTTGCTTGTTTTTTCTTTGATTTTTGAATTTAAAGCTTTAAAATAAAGCTGGAAAGGTGCGACATTAAAGCAGGGATCGGACAATGCTGGCTGGCTGACAGCTCGACTGTGCGGCTGCGTCCAAAAAATGTGTTTTGTTTATGAAAACACGCAGAGGAGGAAGTCTGCAAAACAAATCCGCCTCGACCAATCAGAGGCCGCGTATGACGTAGGGAATGTGGGTCAACCAATCAGAGTGGACGTCACATGAGGGCCCTTCATGTGACGTCGGTGTGAGTGTTGTTATGCTTAGTGGGCTGCAAATGGATCAAAGTTACATAAAATAAGTGTTTTATTTTATTATTATTATTATTATTATTATTATTATTATTATTATTATTATTATTATTATTATTATTATTATGTGATTATATTCAGGGAATGTTTTTCTTTTGACAGTAAAGATTCAGAGGTGGTTTGGTTGTTGTTGTCTCTTTATTTCTGTCTTGAGGCCATTTCTGTCTGTAAATATTATATTTCAGTTGTTGTGTTTTTCTACTGTTTTTGTTGCTTATTTATAATACTTGTTTTTTTTATTTTTTTTTTTATTTTTTATTTTTTTTTTTATTTTTTATTTTTATCTTGTCTTTCTTTGCTATGTCTCTTGTTTGCACTTTACTCTATGCTGCTGTAAGCCTGCAAATTTCCCGCTGCGGGACTAATAAATTATTTTATCTTATCTTATTTTATCTTATCTTATCTTATATGTACAGTACCAGTGAAAAGTTTGGACACCTTCTTCTTTATTTTTATTTGCTTATTTATAATACTTATTTTTGATCTTGTTTTTTTACTATGTCTCTTGTTTGCACTATCCTCTATTACATTACATTACAGTCATTTAGCAGACGCTTTTATCCAAAGCGACTTACAATAAGTGTATTCAACATAGGTATTCAAGAGAACTACTAGTCACCAGAAGTCATAAGTGCATCTCCTTTCTTAAACAAGCATCTTAAAGCATAAACCAGAGCAAAAGTACAGAAACAAACTAATACGAACACAATAGGCTGCTGCTGCAATCCTGTAAATTTCCCCGCTGCGGGACTAAAGGATTATTTTATCTTATCTTATCTTATTCGGTGCAATACAATAGTTATAATAGTTTCTGTCTGTATATACAGCACCAGTCAAAAGTTTGGACACACCTTCTCATTCCATGGTTTTTCTTTATTTTTTATTAATATTGAAGACATCCAAACTATGAAGGAACACATATGGAATTATGTAGTAAACAAACAAATGCTCAACAAACCAGAATATGTTTTATATTTTACATTCTTCAAAGTAGTTGAATGAGAAGGTGTGTCCAAACGTTTGACTGGTACTGTAAATGTGGAGCCTATATGTTGTATGCAGGCCGTTTGCACGGAGGAAAACATTCCCTCAGCACAGCACCATCAATCAGACATGTTACTAACACCTAAACACACTCTCACTATCTTAAAAAAATCAGACAAATAGCACATATTCATATTTTGTTTATAACATAATGTAAACCATTTATTGATTATCACAATTGTTGCAGATTCATTTCTCTGACAATTGACAAAGTTAATAAAATAAATAAAAGTTAGTCCCTTTTTGGAAATCCTTCCCTGTAAGGTTTGATTTATTTGTCTAATTCCAACATGTGTAATATTTGGATCTTAACCACACTTATATATATATATAAGCGACGCTATAAATATTACTGGTGAATGCCATGTGTCTTAAACTGTAGCTACAGACCTGGTTGAATTGTTTCTCTTCTGGGTCAATCATTTAAACCTTTGCTCTTTGCTGTATTAAATACCTCAGTCTGCACTGATACACTTATCCTCCATTGACTCACACTGCAAAGCACAAGTCAGGTCAGAAAAGTGCAGCCTTTGTTTCCCCACTAGTGATTGATTATTATCACAGCGGTGTGGCCGGACTTTGACCGTAGCCTGAGAAAAACAAGGACACAGGTGAGGCTAACTGTACATATAAACCCTCTGTTTGTGTGTGCCTGCACAGTAGATGAGTGACTCTATTAAACACTACATTAAAGACACTCTACTCACATATGGATACATTTGTAGAACCAATAAGTATACCTTTAATCTGCTTTAATTTCCAGCATGTTTGTGTTCTTTTTAAAAAGCACAAAAAAATATATAAAAGCATAAACCCAAGTGATTTGTCCCAAATTATGTATTTTTCAAAGTTACCCACTTCAAACAAATCAAATAATGCCAGAAATAACATCAGACAAAGTCAAAACAGAGTCACATTTTCTCTCTTATCATGAGAAATGGGATTGTCAGGTGACCTGGTGCAGCTGGTTAAATATTCACTTCAGTAACACTTCTGAACCATTGCACTATTATTTCACAAACTGACTGACTGAAATGAAACAAAACTCCGGACTCCCAACAAACATGGATGCCACCAAAATCTCACTTCTTTAAAAACCCTACAAAGACCCTAATCCACCAGCAGGCTACCGAATCATTTCATTCATAAACACAGAGATAAAAATCATAAAGGTCTCAGTCACAGACCATAAAAGGTGATTCCTTCTATAATCCATGCAGATCAAACCCTTTTACCTCTTTCAGTAATACATGCAGGCTGCTCAGTTTAATAAAGAAACCACCAAAGGGTTCCTTGATAGAGAAAAAAGCTTTTGATAAGATTCATTTAAAATATCTATTTACAACATTAGAGAAATTTGGCGTTGGAAGATCATAAAAACTTCTAATTATTCTGTAAACTGGACCAAATCCTCTGTCCTCCCAGTACGGATCACAAGTTGGGATGTGGCAGCTGAAACACCACAAATCCCATAATGCACCAGTCAACTTATATATCTACAAATTCACTGTCAGAGCTGTTCAAACTAAACTTTACCCCAGGTAATGAGAAGGAAATAGGGGGGAGCCTTCTGCTTTACATTATGAAATTATTCTTATGATTTTTTCCTTTGATGATTATGATTATTGTTATGTCTATATGTGTGCATGTTGTGTTTTTATTTGTCCTTTTCTACCACTTTTTAACAATGTTTTAAATTATATTTTTACAGATGTTTATTCATTTATTCCTCAATTTCCTCCTCGTCACGTGCACATTCTTCGGGTTGCTCTTACACATACATAAACACACAACACCCTTTCACACGTACAAAACATAAACTAACATAAACATAAAGATGGTCTGTAAACCTTTGTCCGTCTAGTTGTAACCTTTCTCTACTCTGGCCAATGTGCAATAATAAAGGGGAAAATGTAGCATTATAGTTGCTTCTGAGAAGAATCATTGAGTCTGGGCTGTGATTGACACTCTGAGGGTGGTTGCCGTAGAAACGACCTGATAGCAGATAGGTCTACCTGAAGGGTTGAGATTAGAGAGTTGAATGATAGTTTTGTTCCCACTGCATGGTGTCTAATAGACGAACAACTCCTCGACTCATCTTGTCCCGGTGGATGAAATGGGTCTCACACTTTCTTCTCTTTCACAGTCTTTTCTTTACACAATCCTCGTCATCAGAAAGCTTCTGAGTTATTAATTGTTGTTGTGATGTGAAGGCGTTGTTGGGGTTCAATCCTGACTTCTGTTTCTGCAGAGGTAGCTGGACAGAAGAGTCGGGTAGTCACTCATCACTCCTGTGGCCCCGACTTCAAATGCAGCTTTTATGTCTTCGTCTTTATTGCACACAAACAAATGCACCTGCAATTAAAGAAACATTAGTCAATCATAATGATCGGTGGAGGGTCCTGCAGACCTAACAGCTAAAAACTACATACTTCAAATATTTTTTATCACCTTCTATATAATAAATAGAGAGGAAGGGTTCTCTGTCATCCCTCCTGCAGTTTCGAGCTACAATACGTGACTTGACCATCAATAACAAAAAACACTGTAGTCATAATATAAAGCAGACGTCAGCTTAAAGTGAGACATCGGAGCATCACAAACTGCAGTGTGACCAAAAATACAGATATCAATGTCGTGGCAGCAGCATTGTGATATTCTTTAGTGTTAGAAATATACACAGAGTACTTATACTGACATATATTTAAGTCTTCTTTGTTACTACTACTACTACTACTTACTCATGAGAGCATGTTTTCTTTGTGTGGTTTCTCTGCTGGAGGAAATCTCCCTTCTCTGTTTTCATGTGGATGACGAGAGGACAAGCTTTTCTTAGTTACTACCTCAGAATCTCTCATAAGCATTCAAATGCGTTGAGGCCTTCAGCAGCTGACAACTCTTTGACATATGACTTTAATTGTTTTCATGCTCAAACTATTCGGTGACATGTCATGGCAGGACGATGTGGGTGACCTCATCCCAGCAGAGACGGCTCACATCAGGACAGAGATGATGCACCAAACACACGCCTGTGAGAGCTTTACGATTAGTCCCGAAATACTGACATGTGATGTGCATTAAACCATTTAGTGCTTTGGTTAAATTAGGTTGTACAGTTGATGATCAGTCACAGGCAGACACAAGGGGAAAAGAGAAATCTGCTAATGCTTTTGTTTATTTGCATCCGAGAATTATGATTTGATATTTGAGATTCCACATCTTTCAATATAACTTTCAATATACCATGTGCAATATTACTTTTTAATACTTTTCAATATGACAGTCATTATTATTCTGACTAACATGGACAATATTACTTTTTCTATTTTAGTATACTAATTGTATTAAATGTATATTTTATTATTTCCTCATACACTTTATATTTTCTTGTTTTTATTCTTATGTTGTTGTAATTTGCTTTTTCTATTTTTATTTTTATTTTTAAATGTATTTCTTGTTGCTTTTCTATTTTGCACTGGTGTTAGTATTACTTCTTATACACTATAAGACGGCGTAGTGGAGAGCAAGGTAGTTCTCCAATCAGAGGGTCGGTGGTTCGATACCCGGCTTCGGCAGTCGATGTGTCCTTGGGCAAGACACTTAACCCCAAGTTGCTCCTGAAGGCTTGCCATCGGTGTGGACTGGATGATGAATGTTAGTTAGAGTCTGATGGTGGCACCTTGCATGGTAGCCTGTCATCAGTGTGTGAATGGGTGAATGATATGTAATATACTACTGACTGTAAGTCGCTTTGGATAAAAGCGTCTGCTAAATGACTGTAATGTAATGTAATGTACTATACACATGTATGCATATTTTAATCAATCGCTTTTCTCTTGTTCTTCTTTTGGTCAATCTCTGGCACAAAAATTTGCTTCTGTATTAATACATTTCTATTTAATTTCATCTTCAGCTGTAGGATTTAGGAAGCTAGGTGTTGAAAGGTATCCAGTGGATGTTTTCACCACTGGTGGAGGATAATGAATACCAACAGTTCATGGAAACCTATCTGAGTATCTCTGGCTAAACACCGGATTTTAAAATTCAGATGATTCATTTCCTTTGGTGTTTCCTATTCTGATGCACCTAAAAAAAGCATCATGAATGAAATCAACTCTGCTTATACATAAGTGGTTTCATACCTGAATTCCACGAGCCGCGAGGTGTTTAAACAGACTCTTCCTCATTGTTACTCTGGAAAGACAGCAAAGATAAACATATATATATATATATATATATATATATATATATATATATATATATATATATATATATATATATATATATGCAGTTTTTACAAAAAATAGCAGTAAAACATTCAGAATTTGTACAACAAACAACATAATTGTAATCCAATATCTGATTCATGATCATAAAAGCATCACCCTTTCTGCTGATAATCTTCTCATTCATGCCTTAAGTTTTTCTTCTCTGACATGGTTGGTGACTATATAGATTTCTACATCAAAACAAAGTCACAGGAAACTTTTCACTCACTTGTCCAACAAAGAGATGACCAGCTTGTTCCTCAGGATGTGCTTCTCGGGAATGAAAGTCCTTCAGCACACAGAGACAGAAAAACAACAGACACATCTGTATTGTGACACATTTATCTCTCATCGAGCATCAACTTAGAGAAGAAGAGAGAGATAAATAAAGTAGTAACCAACAAAGTATAAACTCAGATTCTGTATAATACCACATGCATGGGCACACACGTGGACTCGACATGCAGCCTCACCTGTTGATGATGCACGGCAGGTAGAACTGCAGAAGACTCTCTCCCAGCGGGACGAAGGGCAGCAGGCCGCTGTAGAAGAGGAGCAGCAGCAGCACACCTCGGCCCCCAGAGAAGCTGTACGGCATGGAGCCGTTCTACGGAGAAGAAGAGATACAGAAGGGGATTCAACACTGATGCAGAGACAGTTCTTCCTTTAAAAACATGCAATTACAATATGATCAAAGGCAAAAAGAAATGTGATGTTGGCTGTGAATTGATGCTGCACAAGTATCTTTGTCTCCCCCAAGTGGTGTATGTACCGTCCTGAGGCATTCCTCCATGACGGTTGATTTCACACCGGCCCAGAGAGTGATCTCCTCTCTGTTGTAGCGTTTAACCAAGTCAGACACCTACACACAGAACAAGAGAGGGTCAACAATGAGATATGAAGGTGTATCAGCCTATATGTTGATGTTAAAGAAAATGCTCATAAGAAGAATTTGTTGTCTTTGAAAGAGACCACTTTTACGTTTAAAATTGCTGAGCATCACAGAAGCATGAACAGTTTCATATTTTGGAGATTCTTTTACATCTTTGCAGCAAACTGCTGAAACTGCTCCTTTTTAAAAAATGTACTGCACCTTTTGTATCAGCTGGTTGTTGTTCTCTTTGATCTCAATGCTGACGGGCATCTCAGGGAACTTCCTGAACACGTCCTCCAGCAGAGCAAACTTCCTGTCTGCACCGCTGCTGTAGCGACCTGGAGGAGGGATGTGTGAAAACTAAGGTCAACACTCACACGCACACATACACACACACACACACACACACACACTTTCTGTTCTACTTCTTCACTAAATGTTTTTCCGTTAATGTTTGAGAATAAGAGAATGTGAGGAGGAACTCACCTTTATAGAAGGTCACCTCCAGTCTCTCTTTATACAGAGGCAAATCCTAAAAGAGTTGAAAGCAGATGTAAAGAGAAAGTTGTATTATAAAGTTATACTATTATGATATTGATTGTGATTACCATTTTAAAAAGTTCATCCACGTAATGTAGAGGAGTTGCTGCACGCGATAAAGTTGGATGCAAAGTCAAACAAGGACATCAATTTTAATATAAGGACTAAATGTTTCAGAACACACAACCCTTTGTGTGCTTTTCGGTGTCTTAATCTGGTACAACACACGGCATAGGTGTGTTTATGACATCATTTCAGGGGCCTGTGGCTCACAGCAGCATTAATGAAGGTAGTTTGCAAACACACACATTGACGATAAAGATGCATTTCAAGGTTTTATCTAAGTGCAGTAACTTGCTCATTTAGAAATCATGCATGCTGTGTGAAATGTGGCTGCAAGGCATTGTGGGTGAATTTAAAGTATATATATAGTTCTCTATATATACATATTTATTTGAAATGTAAACGCTAGTAGTTAATGTTTGATATGAGCATCTCATCCCCCTTCCACTTGCTATTTTTGGCCTCAGCAGGAGCTTGTGTCTCAGCTTGACCTTGTGACCTTTTGTCCTGACAACAGAAGGATCCGGCTGCTTACCTGCAGGTTGAGTGAGGAGATGGTGACGTCGTGGCCGGTCTGCCTCAGCAGATTCTCGTCATGTGACACCACCACGTGTCCGTCACGGGTTAAGTGACAGTCCGTCTCCAGCATCTGTGTGCCCTGCTGCACCGCACTGGAGGAAAACGTACATTTGTTACTTCTACAGCTTTTGTTTGCTTTTACTCTTCCAGCTTTCTGAACTGTGAGCCAACAGGCGTCTCCTAAAATGCTGTACAGGAAACTAAAATTCAT
The DNA here is from genome assembly GCF_027596085.1 of Anoplopoma fimbria. Classification (NCBI taxonomy): domain Eukaryota; kingdom Metazoa; phylum Chordata; class Actinopteri; order Perciformes; family Anoplopomatidae; genus Anoplopoma; species Anoplopoma fimbria. Next base: position 2,622,952 of record NC_072459.1, read on the forward strand.
GCAAGACTTGTCGTCATAAACAATTGATACAGCAAACAAAGGACTGTTCAAATTGTTGCATATTTCATGAAGCACATATTTTGCACTTATTTTATACAGTACATGATTGAATGCAGCCCTGAAAACCAGCATCTTAAATACTCTTTAGATTTATATTTTAGCAGTAAAAGTATATTTTTGCAGATTCCCAAAAATGTGTTGCAAATCTCTCTCTACCGAGCAGATCGAGGCAGATTGCAGTCCACTAAGAGCCTGGGTATATATATACATATAGATCCATACATGAGGTCTGACCTCTGCTTTTAACCCATCCTAAGCATTAAGAGCTGCTGTAAAGCAACCGGGTAGCAACTTCAGGTTCAGACTTGCTCGAGGACGCTTCGATTCACACCTCGTCGCTCACCTCCTGAGTTTGGTACTCACTGTGTGAACGCCTCCATGGTGCTCTCTATCCTCTCCCCACATCCTGGTGACAAACAGAGGAGTTAGGGTTGAAGCACCAGTCCCCAAGAAAACACACGTCGCTACATTTGGACAACTTTTCTCACAGCTGGGAATCCTTTCTGAGAATATTGCATCACTGTCTCTACTGTAGGCGAGGAGGACACGGTGGATAGAAGAAAAACCTCTGAGCAGACAACTTACTGTGAACCCTCAGTGGTGAAAAAAAATCATATTGATTTTAATAAAACATTGCCAAATATTGAATTAGCCAGATACACTGTGAGACACTAAAATAGAGTTTCCAATCAAAGTGTAGTGATTTTACATATTTTTGCTGCAGGTTAACAACATTATTGAGAAAAATAAAGTTTTCCACCTTCACCTCGACATCAAACACAAGATCTTCAACCCAACAGGGTGTGTGCAACAAGTGAGTGAACTAAGCCTTTACCTCCTCTGTGTGAGATGTGCGTGCAGTAAAAAGCCGTGCGTTTCTTCTTGTGGAGAATGTGCGGGTTCTTCAGCAGGTACACCGAGCTGAGGGTGTATCCACCCAGAACCGGGAGGACGAAGTACAGAAAACCGCTCATCCTTTCCTTGCAAACACCACAGTCCAGTGATTCTCACACAAGCAAAAGATAATGAAGATCTGCAACAATCCCACTTTGAGTGTACAGATCCAACAGCTTTCCTGAAGACAAACTGCTGTCTGTATTTCTTGGAAGATAAGAAAAAACTGGACAGACTGGATACGAGTGAACACAGCCTCCGTCTTGCACAATCTCAACACCTTCACAGCTGTAAAACTCTGTTAATAAAGCACCAGCTCTAAACTCAGAGCTCACCTCTCTCCCTCCCTCTCTCCCTCTCTCCTGGACTCTCCCCTGCCTCTGGCAACACTATCTCACACTCTTCACACTGCTTTTGTTCAACTGGGATACTAGTTGCTTTGTGTGTGTGTGTGTGTGTGTCATACCTGAGCAACTAGGATTTATGTTAGTGTGAGTCATGACATTAACTAACATTCTATGATAAATAAGCATTGTTGGCATCTAATTGTCATTTCCAGATTGATTGTGTTCATTTGTAATTGTGCATTAACATAGTTTGCAGCTGATAATTGTTAAAGACAAAAGGCCTCGTCCTGAAGTGCAGCAGATTTCTACGCCTGTGTGTGTTTGACAAAGGGGAGGTGGTGTGCGGAGATATGTAAACTCAACTCTGACCAGAAATATGAAAACAATTACACGTCCACAAGCACGCGTTCTCACTATACATACAGTACAAAGTCAGCAGAGTGAAGTGCTGTATTGTTCAGGTTCAATAGCAGAGCCCGGCTCTGAATGTCACAACAAGCCTGGTTTTCACCAGAAGAGAGAAATCTATTCACAAAACAACGTTCAATGTGACTTTTCCAGCACTCTCTTAATTCTGCAGGTGTCTCCTTTTGTCACACAAAACATGAGTCCTGGTCAGATGAAGTCATTTTGACAGATCATGCTCCTTCGTCTGTTTACTTTTCTGTCTTCAGATAGACGTTGACCTCATAAGAGGACGTGGCTGCTGTCATTCCACCGGCGGCCAAAGACTCTGGGAATGTCAGGGTCGGACGGGGAAGCCACGCTCAGACATGTCACGTATGAAGGTGGGAAAGCTGCACAGCTGGAAGAGCAAGTTACGTCTTTCGTGGTGAGATGCATCACAGTTATGTTCAGTCACACGATTCTCAGTCCTGAAGTTTACTTCTGGAGTCACAAAGGTTTATTTCGGGGTTTTCTTTAGTGGAAACTTTCGTCTGCTCTGAGATCAGTGTGATACTAGTGATACACATCCACAATAATAAATAAAGACTTACTACAAACCTAAAAAGTTAGAGCCACGTCTCCATGGTTACAATTTTCCATGGCAACACCTGCTGAACAGGGTTTCCATGGTAACAATCAGTGACACCAGCACCAGAGCTTTGCTGCAGGTTTTCTTTTGTAATACTCTTCGCTGATTTTTTTTTTTTTTATGACCCCCAATAAAGTGTCTTTGCCCACCAATCAACCCCATAATACGTTTTGATATACAAACACACACAATGTAGCCTCTAACCATTCAGTTAAACCTGTTAAGACCTTTAACGGGGTTCAGAAACCTCTTTATGTGGAGGCCAGATTCATATATTCATAGTGCTTTGGTTATAGGTAAAAATGTGTAAGGATCCACAGATAGACACCCAGACTAGGTGTCTTGGTACGGATGTGGATTATGACGTTGAATATCGTCATATGATATAAAAATGTATATTGTTTATATTTTTTCTAAATCGTTTATTTCATGATGTTGTGTAAAAGCAGCAGACCATCTGTGTTACAGGGTATAAACATTATTTGGACGACGATTTACGTTCCTTACATGTGGAAGCTTCAAGGCTTTTTTCTTCTTCACCTTAAATGGACGACACAGAGATGATTATCACAATGTGAAGATGCCTAGATTTGTTGTTTTTCCTCTATAATTTCACTTAAAGCTATTTATTATGTGTTGTTTCACATCACAATATCATGTTAGAAGATTTGGGCCGTATCGCCCAGCATCTTGATCCTTTTGTGATCGTTTTGCATCACTTTGTGGTTGCTTTGTAGTTTAGAAATGTTAAGACACTTCATACAAAGATTCAAATACTAATAAGCCAACTATCCATCACCTTCTTATTGTGGTAGGGTGGCAGTCGCTGCCTCTGGGAGTGAGCCCAGATGAGAGGGTTGACTCAGTCAGCCATTTTTTTTTAGTTGGGGAAGTACCAGAATTCAGGGCAAATGTGTCCTACTTAAGATAGTCGATAACTAGGAAGCTTTATGCAACATTTCTTTATAGTAAGTTTGCGAAATGGGTTGTAAGATACTATAGAAGGAAAAAGAGACCACAAGACAAAAATAAAAAGCACTCAGACACAGTTGTAACAGTATCAGGAAATTTTATTTAATTATATGTATATAATTCTGTTTCTTTGTTAATCGTTTAATTCATAATACCCATAGAATATACAGACTATAACCCTCAATAACTCATATCTCTTTGACAATCTACGTATATCTTCTTTTAAAATAATAATTCCTTACAAGATCTTGGAGGGGAAATCAAAAAAAGCAACATTTCAGAAAGATTGAACACTGCCAATAATAATAATAATAATAATCACGCCCATAAGAGAAGTAAGGAAGAAAAAAAAAAAAAACACAAATAAAAACATTCTAATTATTAAAAAAAAAAGAAAACTGAAAATACAACTTTAACTCCCTTTAATGTAAAAAAAACAAAACAGAAAAAACAACAACTCACCAATATAACAACAACAATAGCAATAATAAGAACAGCCATTTAAAAACAACAATATCTGGAAACAGGCCTCAGGACGGTCCGGCCTTTAGACTCGTCGATACTGTGTGAATGTCATGTGGTGCGTTTAAGTACAACTCTTCACCAAAACACAGTCACACTCCTCAGAAAGAGAGAGGAAGTGTGTGGATGTGTGTGTGTGTATATATGTGTATGTGTGTGTGTGTGTGTGTGTGTGTGTCAGGAGGATTTCAAAATGTGGTCCTCTTGGTTCGTTCCCATGGTTACCCAGTGAGATGTTTGGTCTGATGGCAGGTTGGTTGAAGAGAAAGAGAGAAAGAGGAAAAAGGTAAAGCAAGCTGGGCCTGGTTGACTGGCGACCAAATGTACAAATGAAACACAGAAAAAAATATCTGTGCGACTGTTTTTAGTTTCGGTCAAGAAGAAGAAGAAGAAGAAAATAAAAAATCTTACAGATGTAAAAAGCACAAAACCGCAGGGAGAGAGCCCAAAAACACACACACACACACACACACACAAACACAAAAACAAAAAAACAAGAATAGTCTTGGCTTTATGTTACTGATGAGCAGATACACAAACACTTACATAAATTACTGCAGACGATCCATTTGCTTTAACACACACACACACGCGCACACGCACACACACACAGCAGGTGAAACTTAGAGCTGAAAACGGAGGATACAAGACCAAAAAAACGACCTCGGAGGGAGAGAGAGAGAGAGCGTGGCTGGAAAGACAAAGTGCAGACGTGCTGATTGAGTTATGCGAGTTTCCTGCATGTGTGATCATCCAAGATCCAGGTGAGTCAAGTGGGCCATGATGTTTTCTGGCAGAGGGACGAGGAAAAGTGGGAGCAAAGTCAGTGATATGGATCAGATGGTCTTCACCAATACAAACGTGGAGAAGCAGACAGAAGGGGGAGGAAGAGGGGGGGGGGGGGCAGCCCTTAGAGTAAAGCGTGGTGAGAGTCGGGAGGTTGAACAAAAGTACGCGTTTCACCACATGCACCTAAACGCCTCACACCGATCCCAGAGTGCTGGATATGGCTTCTGAGAAAAAACGGCTCAAAAAAAATACATGATTTTTGCTGCGAGAGATAGAAAAAAAAGAGAGAGAGAGAGAGAGAGGATCCAGTGCATGTGTTGGTCCATTTTAAGGGGGGAGGGGGGGCGTCTCTACTGGTCCCAGTGCAACAGGCAGAAATAAGTGCAGACCGAGCTGGTGGCGGAGCCGGGACCCCGCGGGTTAGATACAGTCACATCCAGAACAAAGAGAGGAGGAAACAGCCACTGACGGGGGAACATATGGACACAGACGTAAAACACACACATGCACACACTCAAAGAAACATGTAGCGCTAAAGAGTAAACATCCAGAATGTTAACAGGTAGCAAACAAAACAACACACAGGCGGAGGAGGAAGAGGGAGCAGGAGCGAGAGAAGAAGAAGAAACGGGCAGAGAGGGTTTAAATACGGCACAACCATGAAGAGAGAAACAACCGTACAGACCTCTGACATTCTGGGTTTCACGTTTATGTTGTTGTTTTTTAAAATGACGCTCATTTAAACGTCCACATCATAGTTACAACTTTACTGAATTATCTGATATATAACAGTCTTAAAGATGCAAGTTGTTTAAATGTGAATCTTTCCATCTCTAATGTCCATCGTATGACACATTTTACAGTTTTCTTCGTAGTCATAGAAATTCACAACTGGCGAAACACTAAGCTGCAGTGACAGACTCCATTAATTCAACCGTTTACATCAAACACAAAAATCAGAAAACGCTCGTTGGGAAAGTGCACTTCTATAGATCCCATTTAAGTATGGCTGCTTAAAATACATAATTTGATCAGATTTGGGCCTTCGCTTTTTAATTTTGGATATAAACAACTTCTCACAAATTCAGGGGGAGTCCTGTTTGTCTGTCCTTGTTCAGGTTAAAGGTCATGAAATGTGTTTAAGGTACGATTCAAAACGACAGAGATATTTCTTAGTAGCTCCCCAGCCAAGTTTCCTGCATCACTCTGCCACTTTGGTTGATTTCAGGAATGCATGCATTCATATGATCTTAGTTTTTTTGTTGTTTTTTTTTTTGAAAAAAAAAGAAAAAAGAGCGACGACATAATCTATAAACCTGCCAACATGCCAGTAAAAACATTGAATATTTCGTCTCAAAATCATCAAAAAAATGACTTGCAAATATAAACCCCAAAACATAGATACTGATCTGAAAACACTCGAACAACGGTGTACAAACAAAAACTGCGACGAGCACACTTTAAAAAAAAAAAAAAAAAAAAAAAAAAAAAAGCTTTTTATATATTTGTATATACACACACCCGATTATCATCCCCGTTCTTTTAGCCCTCGATTTTTCCAGGTTGTAATTTCACATGGAGCAAGACAAGAGAGTTATGGTGTTGGTTAATACAGTAGTTTATATGAGAGAGAGCTCAGACTGAACGATCAGCGACATGTGCAGAGAGAGAAAGGTTTGATCAGGAGAGGGACTGGAGACGGGACAGGATGAGGCGGGAAAACAAAACGTGAGGCGAGAGGAGGGCGAGTCCAACATGGACAAAACTGAAACAGTAAATGTACGACAGACCCTAACCCCCCCCCACCCAACCACAGAAATCCAAAAAGTTAAAACTTAGCTCTCTTGCAGTAGAAATGGAAAGATAAGCAGTTAAATGTTAATTTCTTGTTTTCTCTTTTTTTGTTGGTGTCTTGAAGATGCGCTTTTTTTTTTTTTTTTCGTTTAAGCATGTCGTTCGGGGTCTTCTTGTTCCGAGCCTCTGTGTGGCTTTGTCACTCTTTAGGGCTAAAAAGAAGAAAAGACAAAGAAATGCACTCAGGCCCACTTTAAATGAATAAATAAATATTACGTCTGATTCAACCACTCACCATTGTCTAAGAGTTAAGGAAGCAAAGCTAAAGAGAGCGACCCAAATGTCCACTACAGTCACAATGAAGACCTGCAGAATATTACAGCCCAAGAAACGTGTACCAAAAAGTATCTTTGATAATCTAACTGTCATGAACATTAGATAGTGAAAGTTACTGCAAGGACATTTCATTTTGTGTTGATTTTGGTGGTCTAATCACATTTATTTTTACAATCAACACTTGATATTTGAAGTCACCTGCGTTAAGAATAACTATAAAGAAATAACCTTCTTCTCTATGATGGTCCTGTTTACTATGTAGGTCAATATTAAATTGAGACAGTTTCATAACCAGGTAAAGTTCCTCACAGTAACTTTAAGCTACTAAATTAAACTCCCCCTTGTTTAAAAACCTCCAAATAAAAAGTTGTAAGATGGCGAGTGAGTCTGTGACCAACGTGCAGGACATAAGACGGTTCTCTGAAATCACTGTCGTTGAGGATTCGTCTTAGTAGTTCCATGTTCCTCCTGACTCAGAGCCACATATCTACATTTACTATCGTCAGTTAACTAAATTAGAGTTAACAGCTGAGTTTTCGGTGTGTTTAAATAAATGCATTAATGGCATTTGCTCCACTGACATCTAGTGGTCTCAAATCACAACAAGTCTATTCAGAGCCAAGAAAACTAGCGTGATCTGTATCATCAGGTGAAGCACCTCAGAGGAATATCTTATAAAATACGTCTTCTTTTTGCCACCTACACCAGCAGAACCTCATGGTGATGTAACCGTGTGTGTTTGATTTCATAGTAAGAAGCCTTTTTTCCACGTACCAGTGTGTCTCAGGAGCCCTGGTAGGTTTCCTGGAAACGAGCGGTTTCCTCGTAGATCAGCTCCTTCAGCTTCTCTTTGGGAAGGTCGTCCAGCTCCATGGTGAAAGTGAAGGGCTCCTCTGCTACGGGCTGCACACAAACACACACACATTAAAACACACCTTCCACTAAAGCTGGAGAGCTCTTTCGCTAAAATCTAGCTCTAAAAATAAAGTCTTGGTGGTGAAATTGAGAAGAGCACTGTTGCAGCATGATGCACACACTTATTAAATGTATAAAAGGAGCAGATTAAACTCATGCTGTCTGACTTTTGTCTATAAAGTGGGGAAAGCTGGAGAGACTTTATGCAGCAACAGTGAAGTAGAATGTTTGATTTTTGGACACAACAAGAATAAAGACGTAAATGACACAAATTGGGCAAACTGGTATAGAAATCCACCAGTTGTGGTTTGTACAGTGCAGCAGTAGAAACTGAGATTACGTTCTTTAACCTCCCTCCATCTGAACCCCGGAGCAAACTTAACAATAATTAAATTCCAAACGGAGCTAAGAGGCTTCCCGGCACAACGCAGAAAGCCTCGCAATTAAATCTCGGCTCATGATTGAAAACAAAGACAAACATTATTGAATAAAAAAAGCCCTTCTGCCTGCAACATTTGTGCAAAATCTCAAAACTTGGCTGACTGACGGCTACGGCTGAACAATTAATCTATTATTATTTCGGCTTCCCACAATTAAAAGGAACGTTGCGTAGCATTTAGGTGGATCTATTGGGAGAAATGGAATATGATATACATTTTAAAGTATGTTTTTCCTCTTTAAAAAAGGACAGTAAAATCTTTCATTATAATATTGACAGAATAAAAAGTCACTGTTCTTGTAACTTTGAAAAAAAGCCTTTAAAAAAAGGGCATGATTCACATTCGTTTACTGGGCTTTATGTTATTTCTTTGCAGCCGTTCACTGATTTCATTTTCCTGCGGCAGCCGTGTAATAATTGATAAATCATCATAACATGCGGGTTCCATCAGTGCGTACCTCATCGGAGGGGTCGTAGTACTGCTCCAGGTAAGGATGAGCCAGGGCCTCCTCCACGCTGATGCGCTTCACGGGGTTAAAGGTCAACATGCGACCCAGCAGGTCCAGAGCTGCGACAGATTCAACAAGAGCTTCAGTCAGTACAGTGATATTACATTAAAATAGATTGCTAATTATTAACAATAAACAAACTGCTGCGTTTAAAGTTCATACGTTTCATATTTAGTATTTCCGTACCCAACCCCTGCACAACAAACCAATGATATTGTGCAGAAAGAACAGAAAAGACATTAAAATAGGAGACAAAAGTTTGCCACTTCTTAAGAAAGTGCTGACTCGACCCTCTCAGTGTAAACTTTGACTTTGTATCGCTGGATATTTAAAAGAAAATCCTACATTTTAATATACAAATTGAAGTTAGAGGTAGATGGGGTGTGATTTTATTGTCCCACAAAGCTAAATTTCCATAATATGTTGTAAGAATTTAATCAGAATTTGAATATAGATACATAGATAGATATAGTTTAAAGCTCTAATTTTTACTCTCTTTCATGCTTATTGTGAAATTAAACAAAAAAAGCCATACAGCAGATTTGTACAGATCATCTGACAAACAGATAATCTAACATCAAAAGCGTGTTATATAAATACTATTCTTCACGTTTATAGGTGGTAGAATGAGACTTTTCAGTGTCAGTCAGAGAAGATAACTTGAACAAAAGGCCCATTGATTGGTCACTGATAGAAAAACCTTTTGTTGCTGGAATTTCGTCTCACCGTTCTCAACATCTACAGAAGAACCAGCTCCGTCCTTCAACCTGTTACAGCCTAACTATCGGCCATACAGAGCTGCTTTTGCCTCCACCTTTTCTCCCCCTTATATTCCAGGCTTACAAATGAATAATACCGTGTGCTGCAATCACCTTTTGAGTCTGCATTGTACAGTTTTTCCCAGGGGATTCTGGGTTTATGAGGCAGGGACTGCAGGTAGTTCCTCGCCTTCATGTTGATGATGCAGTTCAGGTCGTCTTGAGACGGAGAGCCAAGGACGCCTGAACACAGAGAGGAGAGTGAGGGACAGTTTACATTATGGCTGGTGCTCGCTCCATTTTCAGCTCAGCCATGTTTTACTCTGGTTACTTGAAACTGTGCAAGTTCACTTTAAAAAAAAGTTGAGTTACTTGAGTGAAGAATTCGGGAAGGTTATATGTACATGCTTTGAATTACAACCAAATCAAACAGCACAACTTGGCAAACAAAGAAAATCAGAGGATGCAAACCTGATGTTTTTCGGCTTCAAATAGTGTTAAAATGTTGTACAAATGGGGTAGAAATGAGTGAAAACTGACCCAGTATGTGGTTGAGCTGGTCCAAGTAGTGTTTCCCGGGGAAGATGGGCCTGTTGGACAACATCTCAGCCAGGATGCAGCCCACTGACCAGATGTCAATGGACTTGGAGTAGCCCTGAGACACAAACGCACACACATTTAGCACAAGCAGTCAGGAAACTGAGAAGCTTTACATTTAAACATAGAATCAGTTACACACACACACACACACACACACCTTTGAGTTGAGCATGATTTCTGGAGCCCTGTACCAACGCGTAGCCACGTACTCGGTCAAGAAACCTGTGTGGTCGTGCTCAGGGTCGGCTATCCGCGCCAGGCCGAAGTCACAGATCTGAGGATGACACAAAGGGTCAAAGGTCAGAAATTTGATATTAATACAAGTCAAGCACCAACATTTAAAGACTTCAGAATCTGAGAATGGGTAAGGTTGTATATTTTCCTTAAACTAGAGGTTTCAGGAATACATACCGACAGTGATAACAGTTCTCAGTTTATGAGTCTCTAAAATGTATTCCTCCTGCTCTACTTTCTACATCTTGAGATATTGTAAATTATGTTTTTCTTCTATGCAAAATACCAATTGCAGGACATTCACAGAAGGAAGCGATTTGATCAGTGTCTTAATTATTTACCTTCATTAGCTGAGTAGATAAAGTATTCTAAATCAATTTTAAGTATTACCATACATATATTAAATGAGAGTATGAATGTTGGCACATTATTAGTTGCACAAAGTGACGGATAAAGTAACGTATAGCTTCTGTAATGAGGGTTTATTTAGATTTGTTTTGTTTTCATGGAGTGGAATGTGTCAGAAAGCACCTGCAACATGTGCCGTCTTTGTTCTTCACTCCTCCCACATGATCAACTAATCCAGGGATTGATGGTTTGGCTGCTGAGGGTTCACAAGTGTTCACTAAAGCTGTTCAACACGGCAAAGAGAAACCTCGTGGCTCATATCAATGCCTGTATTATAGCTTGTTTCAGTTTTTGAAAGACAACCAGACACTCTGGAAATAAAAGTAAGACTTAAATGAGTCTCCGATGGAACACACTGACCTGAGAAGCTGCTAAAAGAATAAACATGCACAACACAAAGAACAAAAACATTGTTTTTGAGCTCTTCTTTCAGATAAGTGTAAAGAAAACCTTCAAAATACACATTTAGGTGTTTAATTTACTACTTTGGCTATTTTCGTCTGTAGATTTCTCCTAAATTCACCAAAAGTTACCATTAGTTAAGGCCTCATTTGCATATTCAAGCATAACATTTCTGAAAACTTACATACAAAAACTAATTGTCTTTATGTAAATAATCAACTGGGGAACATGTTTTTGACATTCATAGCCTGATGTATACAACATTTGATAAAAAGAGAATTCCAAAATCCCCTCTGTAAAAACCTTCGACTCAATTATGTCGACAAAATGAAACAAATAATTTGAACATGGCTGATTTATGCAAATTAGCACACATTTGTTAAAAAATGCCCGATTTGCATATAAAACACTTTCAGAAAATGTATAATAGGAAAAATTTGCCTTAATGTAAATAATCAACTGGTGAAGTTTCATGGTGAAATCTGAGTTGTTTGATATAAAGTAGCTGCAAAATAAAACATTTGATTCTGTGTTTATCTTTTCAACCGTTCCCTGATCATCAAGGAGGGGCTCGGGTCAATCCATCGCCCACATCCAACATTCCTGAGATTCTTTTTCAATGTTGTGGAGCGCTGTAACTTACATCTTGTACCAATGGTTAAATAAACATAAAGGTTTTTGTGTATAACAGTTTTAGTTAAATAAAAATAAGCAGTCGATTTGAATGCCCAATATGTGTGAGATTAAAATAGTATCCTATTTTTAAGTAACTTCTCACGTACTGACTTTGTATCAGAGGGAATGTTTCACACCTATGCTACATTTACAACATATAAGTGCAGGATTTCGACCACTATGCAACTATATATGCTTTGCAAAGGATAAATATGTAGTTTTTATTTAGGTTCGTGTGTATTATCCACCATAACCTAAAATAACAAATCAAACCTCAAAATGTGTCTTTTTGTTGTTGCAGGACGAAATGACAAAAAGGATAGAAGTAGCATTCTTGTTACCAGAAATGATGGTGTGTGTGTGTGTGTTTGTTTGTTTGCTGACCTTGAGGTCGCAGGTGGTGTTGATGAGCAGGTTGGAGGGCTTGAGGTCACGGTGCAACACGTTGGCAGAGTGAATGTACTTGAGGCCTCTCAGGATCTGGTAGAGGAAGTAGCAGACGTGGTCGTTGCTCAGCCTCTGGGTCTTCAGCAGCTTGTACAGGTCCGTCTCCATCAGCGTCTGCACGATGTAGCTGGAGGGACGCGTGGGTCAAGGAGGACAACAAAGATGGCCGACAGAGTCCACTGAGACCAGGGAAAACTAAGGAACGCTATGAAAGCAAGTTCCAAGGTGTCATTATGTATTAAGCAACATACATTTATGAAGTATGTATGCTTCACAAACCAAGAGCTCTGTACGTTGTGTTTGAAGCCAAATGGATGCTAACACACTAAACATTATACCTGCTAAACATTAGCATTTCGCTAAAATGCTAACACAGCCTCACAGAGCCGCTCACGTGGCTCTAGACTCTTATTCTTGTTTATATAAGCGCCCCCAAAAATAAAAAGAACATCACAAATTTCCTTTTAGTTGTTTTAAGTGAACAAAGCAGCTTTTCACAGAGAAACCGTCGAGGCGGCAGCAGCCGTTTGGCCGAGCCTTCAGTCCACTGCTCCGCAAATCACTACTGTCACTCAGACCTGAATAATGAGGCTCAATGACAACAGCAGACATGTTGAATCAAACTAGAAGATGTTACATAAACAGGTTGACTGGGTAAAGCTGAGACGTTTGGAGGAGTTGAGTTCAACATTTTAGCCTAGATATCACAGTACTTCTGATGCTTCTAATTGTAGAAAATGTTATTTTTACTTTAAATATTTGCATTCAAGTTGGCAAAGCTATTTAACAAATCTAAATATACAAACTGTAATTTTAAATAATTATAAGCAACACCTAGCATTTAAAAACTATTTTATAATGATTTATATTTCATATTTACCCCAAAAAATGTGCTTTTCCAGCCATAAAGGACATGAGAAACACAATTACCTAGTTTTTCTCCTTATTAATGTTTACACTGAACACGATCTGGAAGTTCAACACTAAGCCGAGAGTAAACTGACTGAAAGCTGGATTAATAACTCCTTGTTTATTTGTTTGGAGGAGCCACAGAAAAATTCTCCATTTTCATTCTCCCTGCAGTAAACTGTTGCAATAAAGCTACTCTTCAAAAGCCCCTTACTTTTTTTTGAATGCAATATGACCAGATGTGTAAATGAATACCTTTTGAGTGCTCCACTTATGGTATGTGCAGCACGAAAAAAAGAAAATATTGCTTTTAAATGCCAAAATCTAAATAGTGAACATGTTTTTTTTAATCAATTTAATCCTTTATAAGAGTTTGATTTAATCCAAGTTTGGAGAATAAAAAAGGCACACAAATGCATTAAAGCTGTAAAAGCATTAAAGGATACACATCCCTCATGTTGTCAAGGTGCCGTGCCCGGAGAATGTCGTTGATGCCGATGATATTCTCATGGTGGAAACGCAGCAGGATCTTGATTTCCCTCAGTGTGCGCTGGCAATACGTCTGGTGCTCAAAGGGGCTGATTTTCTTGATGGCCACGCGTGAGCTTGAAACGTTGTCCATCGCAGAGCTGGATGGGGTGGATGCGGAAAGAAGCAGAAACCGGTGTCATATTACACTTTGTTCGTTCTCCACACACACACACACACTCACTCACAGAGAGTGACGTTATCAGAAACTGGGGCTAATACTCCGGGCTAAAAAGGGCGTAGCAGACCTTCTCCAGTGCCAAGATGCACATGTGACACGTCGTTTTTGCTGCGATTTGTGGAGAGCTGCTGTGGGTGTGCGTTCCTGAGTGTAGGTGCGGTGTCAGAGTGGTGTAGGTGTGGAGTACACGGAGGCTGAGAGCAGCTCGTTTCTGGGACCCTTGAATTCACCGTCCCCTTTGCGTGAGAGCAAAATAAACCAAGCTAGTTGGCCTCAACAGGAACACTGGTTACATCACATCTTGTTGAAGGCGTGTTTCATATTGCACAACACTCTGCATGAACCGGGCAAGTTCACACGCCTCTATTTCCTTCTGTGACATGAAGAGACAGCACTGAGTGTACACATCTGGAACAAAACATCTGCACACGTGGATGACAATTAAGTGCAGATAAGATTATAAAATGTGTGTTGTTTATTTTCTTTCCCAGTGGGTGTTGTCCATGTGTGACAGTGGTGATCTGTGTGGAGATGGATGTGTGGAGCTCATCCGATCACGATGACTTGGCATTGATGTCAAGAGCAACAGGGGTTGCTCAACATGTCACCACAAGGATGTAGATCAGAGTCGGCGATAACAGGAGGAGGCCTCCACACAGCAGACAGATCCTCCTCTTCCTCCTCTGCAGCAGGATTCAGGCAGATGTGGTTCAGAGGTGTGACATGTCTGCAGAAAGGTTTCTCTTCAGAGAGCGACCTGCTGCGTGATCACTGGTTTCCTGTTGAAGCTCGTAGCCACGCCTGTGGCTAGGCTAACATGCTAACCACAACACGAGCTGCTCTCTGGGGCTCAGCGGGGTCCGAACACAAACATCCACACAGAGCTCACAGCTAGCAGGCTAATGCTAACTGTTGACCACAACTGATAGCATTAGCCTGCTAGCTGTATAATGCTAACTGTTGACTACAACTGATAGCATTATACAGCTAGCAGGCTAATGCTAACTGTTGACCACAACTGATAGCATTATAGAGCTAGCAGGCTAATGCTAACTGTTGACCACAACTGATAGCATTATAGAGCTAGCAGGCTAATGCTAACTGTTGACCACAACACTTATAATGCTAGCTGGCTAATGCTAACTCTTGACTACAGCAGTTAGCATTACCCAGCTAGCAGTATAATGCTAACTGTTGACTACAACATTTATACTGCTAGCAGGCTAATGCTAACTGTTGTGGTCAACAGTTAGCATTATGATACCACAACTGATAGCATTAGCCTGCTAGCTGTATAATGCTAACTGTTGACCACAACATTTATGCTGCTAGCAGTATAATGCTAATTGTTGACTGTAACTGATAGCATTTAGCCAGTTAACAGGCTAATGCTAACTGTTGTAGTCAACAATTAGCATTAGCCTGCTAGCAGTATAATGCTAATTGTTGACTGGCTAATGCTAACTAATGTAGTCACCAGTTAGCAGTATAATGCTAATTGTTGACTGTAACTGATAGCATTAGCCTGCTAGCATTATAATGCTAATTGTTGACTACAACATTTATGCTGCTAACAGTATAATGCTAACTGTTGACTACATTAGTTAGCATTAGCCAGCTAGCATATAATGCTATCAGTTAGCATTAGCCTGCTAGCTGTATAACGCTAACCGTGACTGCAACAGTGCAACATTAGCCTAGCTCGCTAGCAGCTAACGCTAGCAGCTAACAGCTAGCTAGCAGCTACGGTGGCCGCAGAGACTCACCACACCATCCCGTACGCGCCCTCCCCGATGTAGGACAGGCTGGTGTACCGCGGGCCCACGTCGAAGATCTGGCCCTTCACGGACTCCGCGGGGACCTTGGCCACCGCGGCGGCTGGAGGAGCTCCGTCCTGCGGGGCCGCCGCCGAGGAGCCCGCCGCCCCGGCAGCCGCCGCGCTGCTGGAGCCCGCGGGCCCGAGCGCTGCGCTGCTGCATGAATCCGCCATTACTGTCCTGCTGCCTGGCTGTGTGAACGAGTGACGGGGAGCGGGGCGGCTCGATGCGGGCACTCGCTGCTACCGGAGGGGAAATGGATTCCGTGCGCGAGCCCGGATTTGGTGTCAGAGGCGAGCGTAAATGCGCGTGCTGGAGTAGGGGAGTGAGATACGTGCGTGAGGGGCGCCTCGTCCGGGCGGAAACGCGTCATGCGGACGTAAGCACCGCCCGCGCTGCTGCCCGGGTGAAGTGAAACAAGCGCGATCTGCGAGATAAACACGCAGCAGCAGAGACGAGGGGGCGTGGCCTGAGATGTTGCATGCTGCCTGTTGTGACAAGAAACAGAGAATAATATACATAATAAAATAATATAAATATAATAAAATAAGATTAAATTAAATAAGATTAAATAAGATAAAATATAATAAAATAAGATTAAATAAGATATAAGATAAAATAAGATAAAATAAAATAAGATTAAATAAGATTAAATAAGATAAAATAAGATAAAATAAGATAAAATAAAATAAGATAAAATAAGATAAAATAAGATAAAATAAGATAAGATAAGAAAAAAAATAAGATAAAATAAGATTAAATAAAATAAGATAAAATAAGATACAATAAGATAAAATAAGGTAAAATAAAATTAGATAAAATCAAATCAGATAAAATAAGATAAAATAAGATAAAATGAGATAAAATAAGATAAAATAAAATGAGATAAAATAAGATAAAAAAAATAAGATAAAATGAGATAAAATAAAATAAAATAAAATAAGATAAAATAAGATAAAATAAGGTAAAATAAAATAAGATAAAATAAGGTAAAATAAAATAAAATAAGATTAAATAAGATAAAATAAGATACAATAAGATAAAATAAAATGAGATAAAATAAGTTGAAATAAGATAAAATAAGATAAAATGAGATAAAATAAGATAAAATAAAATGAGATAAAATAAGATAAAATAAAATAAAATAAGATAAAATAAGATAAAATAAAATAAGATAAAATTAGATAAAATAAGATAAAATAAGGTAAAATAAAAAAAATAAGATAAAAAAATTAGATAAAGTAAGATAAAATAAGATAAAATAAGATAAAATAAGATAAAATAAAATAAGATAAAATAAGATAAAATAAGATAAAATAAAATGAGATAAAATAAGATAAAATAAAATGAGATAAAATAAGATAAAATAAAATAAGATCTTGTTTGCACGATACCCTATGCTGCTGTAAACCTGTAAATGTCCCCGCTGCGGGACTAATAAAGGATTATCTTATCTCATATCTTATCTTGTAATATAAACATGTCCTTTATTTCTCCACATTGTTTATTCTTGCCTTTGTCATGACAGTGAGTCACAGCGTTGGCATTTCCTGTCAACTGATTGTTTAAACATTTTCACTCATTTAAAGAGGAAAGTCATCATTTTTATTATAATGTCTATAATTAGTTGTGTATGTAAAAAAAAAAAAAAAAAGATAAGATAAAATGAGATAAAATAAGATTAAATAAGATAAAATAAGATAAAATAAAATAAGATAAAATAAAATAAGATAAAATAAAATAAGATAAAATAAGATAAAATAAAATAAAATAAGATAAAATAAGATAAAATAAAATAAGATAAAATGAGATAAAATAAAATAAAATAAAATAAAATAAGATAAAATAAAAAAAATAAAATAAAATAAAATAAAATAAAATAAGATTAAATGAGATAAAATAAGATAAAATGAAATAAGATTAAATAAAATAAGATCAAATAAGATAAGATAAAATATTTTTTCCATTTATATATTTATCTGTTTAGAGCCAAAACTCTCTTATAATCTTATCACCATGGAAACGACTGCGACTGAC
The DNA here is from genome assembly GCF_027596085.1 of Anoplopoma fimbria. Classification (NCBI taxonomy): domain Eukaryota; kingdom Metazoa; phylum Chordata; class Actinopteri; order Perciformes; family Anoplopomatidae; genus Anoplopoma; species Anoplopoma fimbria. Next base: position 2,640,561 of record NC_072459.1, read on the forward strand.
GCAGCCACGCCCCCTATTGCTGACGTCACCGCGTCGGGCGGAGCACTTCCTGGTTGCTCGGCTGCATGCTTGTTGTGGTTGATTTATGGTCTATTGGTTCATTTGTTCCCCTCAAGGAATGACACACATCGTCCGGATTCGTTTAGCGCTCACTCTCTTCGGACTTCCGTGTTCCTTCTGCATCCACGAACTGAGGTATGAACATTTACCTTAATTAATAGATTAATCTAGAAGCTGTGCATATTTAATATATCACAGGACAGTGTCGGTTCCAAGATAATCTCTGTAATAAAAAGTAGACATAGTTATGAGCTTTAGTAGCTGTTTCTGTCACTACCAGGCGATATGATTAATCAGTATTAAGCATTAACTGTTTTTATATAATATACTGATAAGTCAAGCTTTACTTCCATTTAATATCATATCGATATGAATGATACAGTACCAGTCAAAAGTTTTGACACCTTCTCATTCAATGTTTTTTCTTTTTTTCTTTTTCTTTTTTTTTCTACATTGTAGATTAATATTGAAGACATCCAAACTATGAAGGACACATATGGAATTATGTGGTAAACAAACAAATGCTCAACAAACCAGAATATGTTTTATATTTTAGATTCTTCAAAATAGTTGAATGAGAAGGTGTGTCCAAACTTTTGACTGCTACTGTAAGTTTAACAACAGTATGAAGTATATACAGTATTTTTTTATTATTAATATGTTTAATTCGTCCAAAGGAACACTCATTTTGGCCAAATATTAGATTAGATTACAGTACCAGTCAAAAGTTTGGACACACCTTCTCATTCAATGGTTTTTCTTTATTTTTATTTTTTCTACATTGTAGATTAATATTGAAGACATCCAAACTATGAAGGAACACATATGGAATTATGTGGTAAACAAACAAATGCTCAACAAACCAGAATATGTTTTATATTTTAGATTCTTCAAAGTAGTTGAATGAGAAGGTGTGTATAAACTTTTGACTGCTACTGTATGTCAAACTAATTTTACCAAATAATAGCGAAACCAAAGCATCATGACTTTAGGCAACATGTGTGTTAATGCAGTATGTCATGATTAATAATTTAAATGTTATTAATGCCAGAAGATGTATGCTCTCAACACTTGAGAATGTGTATATATTATGTTAAGTGCTGCAGAGCCAGGCGGGCGTGGAGTGCATGTGGAATGATGTATGACCGGAACTATTATTGTTTTCGTAGTAATTTGCCTCTGCACTATACTTTTGCTCTGGTTTATGCTTTAAGATGCTTGTTTAAGAAAGGAGATGCACTTATGACTTCTGGTGACTAGTAGTTCTCTTGAATACCTATGTTGAATACACTTCCTGTAAGTCTCTTTGGATAAAAGCGTCTGCTAAATGACTGTAATGTAATGTAAATGTAATGACTACGCTGCTGCAGGGACGGCTCTGTGATGTCATATTCTGGATTTCTATGATGTCATATTTCTTCCCTTGCAGGCCGGCCATCTGCCACTCATCCTCTCAACTTTTCAAGACCAGTCAAACCATCAGACCCATCACTTCAAGTTCCTTTAACCTCTACACAAGCAGTGTCTGGACAATGCCATCCTCAGCCACTCCTCATGTCAAGTCCAGATGCCCCAAGTATCCAGGGTCTGAAATCAAGCGCTTCTCTGTGCCTAACGACAAGGTTGGCTGGAGTGTGAACTGGCCGCAGTATCTTCCTGTCAGCTACACCGGCCCTTCAGTAGAGAAGAAACCAGTATGGGCGGATCCTGATGTTGGGTGAGAGATACATCTTAGGACTGTAGTGTATGTTTAATGGATTGTAGATGTGTCTTGGCTGCTCTGCTGTGAGACATTCAGACTTTTGCACATGCTCTTAGTTTTCAAAGATCAGCTGGAGATTATTCACGCCGATGACTTTTCCTTATTTCGCAGCTCTTTCACTCCAAAGTTTAACTCTGTGGATGGAGCTGTGGACAGGACGAGCTTTGAAGGCAGCTACAAAGTGGAAAAGGGAAAGCCAATGTAAGTTATCGCATACCAAGAGAAATGGTTCTAACACTCAGTCTGTTTGGAAACCCTCGCTTTCACTATGCATTTCTGTCTACCACCGAGTGATCACTCTGAAAAATGAATGCTTGATTTAAGCAACAAAGGAAATGTGTCAACCATTGCGCAACCATACCTGTAAGAGGATAACTCTTGTTTTCCGCTGTAGCCCAGACACCAAAAAGTATCAATGTAATGGCCGTGAACAACCAAAGTATCTGAGGAAAACAAAATGCAGTGTATCCTGGGCTGTTGGCCGTTGCTAGGAAACAATCCGGTGTTCTTTGCGACAGTGATGCCAACAATAAGGTTGAAAAATTGCCTGTTTAACAATCATGTCAGAATGAGAGCTGACGTTGTTAACTGGAAGGTCTATGATGCTCTATCTGCTCTTTACTATTTTAAAAAAATGACTTCTTCTTTTCTACCTATAAATGCATTTGCAAATGTGCTTTTTTACTCGTGTAGAAATCCTCGTGGACGCACAGGGGTGACTGGTAGAGGTTTGCTGGGACGATGGGGACCCAATCACGCAGCAGATCCCATTGTCACCAGGTAACCTTTTTCTTTAATTTACTCATCTGTGTTATCCCGGTACTTGCTAACCAAAGTTCAATACTCAAGTAAGCTACATAAAGAAGAATTGAAATTAGGAAAAGCTCATTACCACCATGCAATTTAAAGTTCTTCTAAACAAAGGTTTCAGCGTAACAGAACAGTTTCCTGTCTTGTTAAAAAAATGCTTAAATAACAAAGAAATAGGAACTTTGCAGTTTTCTTTTCATAAATGCCTGATGGACAGATGTATGTTTTGTCACTTTCTCTCAGATGGAAAGTCAATGCCAACAAAGCAAAGATATCTCACTCCGTCTCCAAGCGGCCGATCCTTCAGTTCGTGTCCATCATGAGGAAAGACTGTGGGGAGTGGGCCATTCCCGGGGTTGGTGGCTTCTACATTTCTCTTTCTAACAAAAATGAACTCACAGACAAGACGTGTGAGGGTTTGAGTGGTTTTGGGTTTGTAAGCTGTCAGGCTCCCGTGACTTGCTTTGTTTATTTGTGCGGGTGTGATTGTTCTGTAGGGGATGGTGGATGCAGGGGAGCAGGTCTCTGTCACGCTGCAGCGGGAGTTCTCGGAAGAAGCGTTGAATTCGTTGGCAGCCCTGCCATCAGAGAAGGCAAAAATCAGTGAGCGCATCATCAATCTCTTCAAAACGCCAGGGTTTCAGGTCAGCTATTGACACCCACTCATTTACTATCTGCCACAATTTAGTCTACAAGTTAGTGTTTTTCTTTTTGTCTTCTTCAGGTCTATAAAGGCTATGTGGACGATCCCAGAAACACTGACAATGCTTGGATGGAGACAGTCGCTGTCAACTTCCACGACGAATCA
>NC_072459.1:2949000-3084000 GCF_027596085.1 Anoplopoma fimbria
GGAGAAGCAATATGCTTAATTTAGTGGGAGGTGAACTGGTCTCCGATTACAAGATTATTTATGCATAACACGCTGGGTGAATACATGAGGTCGGACACCATGTGATTGACACTTGAGGCCCCTGAAGGCCTCAACAGCTAAATGTTTGGGGGTCTCTGGACAAATCTTATTCTTATTAATAAATTATTTGTCACTAAAATGTCTTTCCATAGATTTTCACATATACCGATAATATAACAACATGTGAAGTGTCTTAATGTTGTCCATCCTTCAAAGCCCACATTCATCAAAGAGGACACTGTTTGTCGTCAAAAGCTGCCTTGTTTTGTCACAATATAATCTGTATTCTGCAACAAGCCTCATGCATACTTTGTCTTAAATACTTTTCTGTTACCACTGGGACAGATCTCCTCTGGCTCTGACCTGACGGAGCTGAGCAGTGCCCAGTGTTCACCACCAAAACCTGGGACCAATTTATTTGATTATCTTTGTGTAAAAAAATCCCTTCATTTCATGGATTGTAATACCGGCTGATTAATCGTTTCAGCTTTAAATGGCCTTTTTCATGACATTCTATATAATAATATCACTTGATAACCATGCTCCACCTCCGCACCTCCACTGATCCTCCACTAGTATGGGAAATAAACACCAAGATGAGTCATTATCTAACATAAACTCTGATTTTTTTTCATGATTATCGTCAAGGTTGAGTTGAATTTCACCTCCTTGCCTTGTTTCCGGTTGTCACTTCTCATCTAACGTCTACTCAGACTCAGACACGCTGTTCTTCTGTCACAAAAGGCTCTGATGCAATATCATTCTCAAGGCTCCCTGAACGGGGAGGGTGGCGCTGACAGCTTTCATCTGTAAATCACTCTGAGGCTCAGTTCTTCTTGCTTGCAAGAGCTGAAGACATCAGTGTCTCACTCTCTGGTTTGCGGTGGGAAACATCAAATATGTATAAATGGGGAAAAAAACCAAAAAACCATACTGACAACATCCCCATCTCATTTGGGCTTTGATCAGGAGCAAACAGCGGCTTTGCTTTAGTCTCTTGCAAATGCTATATTGTAGCATGTGGAAAAACACACACTCACACACACACACACACACACACACACACACACACACACACACACACACGTACTTCAGTTGTGAAATGAAGCAGGCACAGGATAAATCCACCAATGCTAGCATACACTGCTTCTTTATCAAATGATGAACATAAAGTATATGTATGCATGTTAAATGTATGAAAAGACGTCATTATTGCCTTCTGGTATACTGTAATTTAAATTATAAGCCTTGCTTGGTTACAAAAACTTGAGTCTCCTCCGTATAAAGTGAATCCAAAAACTGTCTTAGATGTAATTACTTTGGAAGCAGCATGTAAATTGAATAAATGATAAATCCCAGCGCCTGTGTGGTCATCATATCCACAGAATGTGCATAAATACATTTTTATACAGACACTTTTCTTACTTTACTGCCTCAGTCACCATCTGTCCCTTTGCTCCATCAATCCACACAAACATCAGAATCACTAATTACATTTACAATGTGAACCTCCAGCTGTGATTTCATTAGCACATCTGAGATGAAGCAGACAAAGCAGATGATCAGTGGATCCGTCACAATCTGGGATTCAACAGAAAGCTCTCTTCTCTCCCTCTGTCGGCTTTAAATCTTTATCCATTCCTCAAAACCTGTCATCCTCTGCTGCATTCCTGCTCCGGAGCTCCTTTTAATAACCGTCCTCTTTATCTCGGTCTCATGTTTCTCCCTGCTGCACACATGACTCACCTCTAAGATACATGCGATATATAGAAATATCCTAGAGTATCGTATCTGGACCAATTATCTGAGCAGGTAGGCGGATGACAATGGGCTTTCTGAGTAAGAGGCTGGCTAGAGCCATTCTCCCCACATAGCCTCGTTAGCGATGCTATTGATTCGCAGAATAGCACACTGGCAGAGTGGCACAGCTCAGTGTGAGAACACATGACAGGGCAGCAATTCAGAAAAAGAGACGCATCAATCTCACCCTCTATGTTTACTGCACCATGGTATGGATATTTTCTGGGGTCACCAGTGGACCGTTTGACGTTAATGGAGCTACAGCGCACATTGTGATTAACAAGTTTATAGGAAATCATTAGAGTAATGAACATAAGGGGTTAAAACTAAAGCTGTGCAATTCACCAAGCAAACACACAATAAGGCAAACCAGACACAAGGCCCTGATAAAGTGACCCGGCAATGAAGAAGACGTTTTTTTACAAGAAGACAGGTCTGACTGACAGTTGTTTTATTGCAAATCTAATCCAAACCTGTTCAGTGCGCTTAACAGGAGAGGCTTGAAGTCTGGGTTGTCAATCAATGTTTTTCTTTCCTCTACAGCAGCTCTCGTGTTCAGCTGCACCGCATTGGCAGCCATTCAAAGAGCCGTGCCTCCCTCCGACTCCTGTCGCAGCCTTGCCCCACTGACCCTCATTATAACAGGGCCCATGACCACCACTGTGCATAATTGAACCACGGTCCTGCTAATTTGTGCTGCAGGAGTGAAAAAAACCCATAAATCACCTTTGCTCTGCTCTTTATATCGGAAAGTTCAATCCACCGGCTCAGAGGCACAACTCAGTCTTCAGACAGCAGAGGAAGTTTGAGAGGGATGAAGAAAGAGGAGAGTTTTATAAAACAGCCTTCAAAGTGTCAGGACCAGTAGAATGATTACCAGTTCCTACTGGTGAAAGAAAAAAAGACTATGGGGAAAGACTGGGCATTTTAGTGGAGAGTATTTTTGTAATATCGGGTACCTAGAGGGCACAATGATGGGAAATAAAACTGAAGTATTTGCAAAAATAATTAAAGCCCCTGACACACCTTAGAGCCTTCGGTGAGCATCTGTCCTCCCTACTTTTGGCAGAGTGTCCCAAACCGTTTCCCAAAAAACATCTTGATCCTGACTGTTTCATTAACGTTAACTCATCACAGTACACCTGCACAGGGAATTACAAACACATCTCATTTCGCTTATTCACTGTTTTATGAGATACTTGGGATGGGAAAGGCTGAGACAAATAGTCTTTGGACAAACAATTTACATTAGAGAACACAAAATGAGCTTTCAGTTTGAATTAGAAACGGGCAAAGCTGGAAGCCAAATTACCCATTAGAGCCACCGAAAGTCAAATCAAAAGCAACATTTAGTCGACTTTGTTGTAGCAAATTGCAATCTGCTGATATAATTGATTGAGGGCGAAATCTAATATAAGAAATCCTTGCATTTCTGTTTTCCTGCAATGTGCCCGGATGTGTTTGAATCACACGATCTCATGCTGATGTCCGCTTCACAACAAAAACGTGTCAGCAGCAGCAGCCTGTCTTGTTATTGATTCAGTAACTGCACGTGTACTGCAGAAACCCTCTGTTCCTGTTAACAGCAAACAACAGGTATGAAAGTGATATTTTTAACATCTGACGGCAGTGATCTGAACAGCTCCAGTATCACAGCACCGTGTCGGCACTGGTGCTTATCAAACATGGCAGGTAAACAAAACGCTGCAGTACAACCCACATAACCAGGAGATAATTGCAAAATCTCTACGACTCACCTTAGAGTCGCATCTTTCAGCATCAGGCAGGACTCACAGGCCTCCGGAAAACTATTCAAACTGAAATTATGTTTTAGTGGTGCAGCCCCCGGGAGCGTGAGAATGAAATCCTGCACATATCCAATACTCACCTAAGGCGAAAGACTGTAATGAATTTTCATTGCTGCCCCGGCAATGAACACTGAGTTGAGAGAAGCGAGCAGGTAAAAAAAAAAAACGAATGGATAATTTCCAAACCTGACTTTTTGAAATGTGAAAGAGAGGAGAGGCTTCTTAAATGATCAGAGGAACGAAGGATCATGAAAGGATCACAGCGATCAGATCATAGCGGCTGCCCTGTCAAGTGATGTAACTTTGCAAACAATTAAGTGATAAGTAGACGTCTTGTATATGTCATGACAGGCATTCATTTATGAGAAGTTGCATTTTAACACTACAAAGTCCTCCCTCTGTGACTCGAATCAGCCTGAGATAGAAAAGCCCTTTCTTGGCTTGAGTTCAAGGCCTCAGGTTCTTTAGTTACACCTTTCCCTGCTGAATAATCCCGTCTCAGCCTGGAACGTCTGATCCTCAGGCAGAGAGGGAATCTAAATTCAGATGGAAGAAAGTATTTGATCCCGACCGGGCGACTTCTTGATTGCGGCTGACACAACGCTCTACCTGATCACATAGAAGCAAGAGGTGGAACAAAGGGCTATCAACGTATGACACCGTCTGACATCAGTCACTTTACAAGATATCGCACAGGTCATCTGAGAGCTTTATCCTAAATACAATTATAAGTTTAATGGCATGTCGTTGAGTTTACAGGAGTCATGAACTACTCAGTCAGCTCTAAAACATGACCGGACAGTCTTAAGGTCATCCTCTCATCATCTTCTTTCTCTCTCTTGCGTGTACTTTAAATAATACAACATAGCATAATTTATCAGTTCAAATTAAGGTTATCTGCTTACACTGCTCTAAATCAAAGAAATGTTTTAAGCCAATGCAAAATACCTTCTGGGCTATTAAATAACTAAAACAAGTTTAAACTGGTTTAAATTACGTTCAAAGCTGTCATTTGTACTGTTTTGACATTAATGTAGCATTCGTATCCATTCTGTATGGTGTCGTGTGCTAAAAATGTTAAACTGGCACAGCCGCATTATGGGAAATGTTGTCCATATACTGCCATTAAGATATGTTGAATAGGTTGTCAAGGCAACTGTGTTGAAGTCTCTATCTGTGGAGTATCTTCTGGAGACTGTCAATAGATACCTAATGGCATCATAAGGAAAGTACCAGCCAGGTTTACATCACATGAAGAAAAGCAGTAATGGCAAAAATGGCAGGTAAAATAGATATTACTGTGTTTATAAATCAAATGGAGCTTGCACATGAATAAAACAACGTGGAAAAGGTATTTAAAATCCTAGAAGGCAGGACCACTCTTCACAACCTTCTGTAATATTTACAACACTAAAACATTTGCAAGCCAAAAGTCATAAAACACTTCATGTCCTTCTACATAATAAATGAGATGCATCCGAAGAATTCAGCCAACAGCAAATTTCCCCTTCATGTTATATTTCCACTGTTCAGACTGAACACACTGAATAAGACATAAACAACAACAGATGCAAACCTCAGCAGGATACCGTGTTTAATCTACGACACGGGTCCAACAATACGAACAAAAGCGCCTCCTCCACATATGCTGACTGCCACACACACAACACGCTGTCTGATGAAGGTTAGGATGGGAGTTATAGATAATTGTATTCACACTGCCAGAAAGTTAACATGTTCTGTCCACTGCAATACTCTCCATTTACTGCAGGGCCTAAATGATATAAAAATATACAGTATGTATTCAGTATCTTTTGCAATCCGCTCATTCATTTTCTTGCTGCTTGTTCATGTCTGTGTTGTTGTGGCAACAGAACAAAGAGCAGCCTAAGCATGCTTTTTGTTAACAATGTCCCAGCATTCAATGCGTTTTTGGGCCATGGGTTACCCTTAAACTAACTCACCTGGTTATAAAAAAAAAAGCAAAGGGGAGCAAAGATACATTTGTGACATTTAAGCCTCATATCCAGAGCCTTCATAGAGTGTAGAAAAACTAAATGGACAGCTAAATAGAAGAGAAAGACACAGGTTGAGAGGAACAAATTGATTTTCTGGCTCTGCACTTAAATGTACCATGTCAGAATACTTACTTGTATTTCATTTACGAGGTCACCCCTCACAGCTCTGTGAAACATGGGATGTTTAAAAGCCACATTTAATGCACTTTAATGCACTTGTAACCTTGCTAGCTCTCCCTAACTTTACTGGGAAAGGAAGTTAAATTGACAGCTTCTTTATTAGAATCTGGATGTGGCCTCCACATTTAACTGTGAATTGCATTACATGAAGAGGCCATAACTCGTCGGGGTGTACAAGGTAATAATGGGTTCCACTTCCTATAATGAACATCAGGTAAAGGATAAGTCAGTATTTTAATAACAGGTATTTCAGGGTCTTTTTTTTTAACATAGTTGAGTCACTGAACATCATCTGAGCCCACAAGCATGCCAGTCATCCGAGCAGCTGTCTGCGATTTCTGCCAGCAGGCTACTGTTTCGAAACTGTCCAAAACACATTTATTACCAGATTTCATCACAATGGATCATAAGGCTCGTACTTTTTGTTTTCCCCCCCCAGAAATGCTCTCTGAATCATAAAGTCTAGTTCTGTTGCTTTCTGTTGGATTGAGAGTTGATGCTGAAAACACTTTCTACACAAAAGTCTGTTGTTGCTGTGGTGATTTCCAAGATTTGCATTTAATTAAATTGCTGTAAGTCACTGGTGATTGAGCCTATGGCCCACTGATGAAAGTATTGTTATTTAAGTATTTGCAGTATTATGAACGGATGTCTGTGGTGAATACCCCGATAACAATGCTGCCTGAAGTTAATGAAGTGTTAATGCAAACCAAACATTTACTCCTGCTGCAGCTTCACAATGACAGCTTTTTACTGGCTGATGGCGAAAAACAAGTACTCACAGGAAATGCAATGCAAAGTGTGAATATGCAAATATGCGTCTACAAAACAAAGCAATGGCCATTTTGCTATCTTTTGACAGCGTATCAGTTTGACATATTGAAGGGAGTGATGGAACAAGAAGAAGCAGCCACAGTGAGCTGTTAGAGCTGCAGGCGACCGGCTGCACACCTCCAGCTTCTCAGCGAGGTAACCAGCGAGGTAACCAGCTAGAGTCAGATAATATCAGATCACTGTTGCTCAAGAAATTATGGAAAACTTCTTCATAAAAACTACTATGGTTTGCTCTGTTGTATTAAACATCTTTGGTTTTACCACCAGTAAATAGGGTGTCACCAGATCAACCAGGACTGAAATCTTAAGGCTTGCCTCTTGAATCATTTATTTCCATGTGAAGGGTTTTATGTTCAAATGAGATCAAAAGAAAGCAGCCAGTAAAAGTCAAGATGCATCCTGACAGCCACGTTTCCATCCAACTGGTTTTTAGTTTTTTGCCCAGTAAAACCATTGTCACAACCAGCTGGTTTTGACAATCAAAGCCCTCTGAATTCATCGCATTGTCTACTCTGCTAATGATCCACAGAACAAATGACGTGTACTTTATTTCAGCACAGACTGGATACGATGATGCCAGAGCAAGTGGCACAAATTGGCTCCCACACTCGGGCTTTCATCCACACAGGATTGTGTGTCTTCATGCAACGAGTATGTAAAAGGCTTAACAGATCACAGCTGAAAGATCCTTGGTCCTTAGCCTAAGCCAGTCTAGAAGGCAATTACAACCACAATGCCTTCACACCACACAGGAGGGGAACAGGGGGGGGGGTTTGATGGTGAAAGCCTTGAACGCTGTCACACATTCCCTCGCTGAGGCTGTCAGCCTCATGGGACTCCAGTGAGGGAAGATTGTTCATTTCAATATTCAAACAAGGAATTGAGAGGCACCAAACATGGCTAACACATCAGCCTATAGTGATTTTGGCCCTGACAGGTGATGACTTTCCCTCAGGCTCATACAATGGGCAGACCTGTCACGGTCCATATCTCATCTCTGCTGCCTGTCAAAGCCATTTCCCCCAACTACAGGAAGGAGAGTCAAAAACATTTTATACAGCTGCAAACCTGTCCCTATGGTTTATAAATGTAAAACTGACATTTAAACTTGCTGCAGCACGGCACACTTGGAGGGGGGAAGCAGAAGTTGGGACAATAAAGGAAACGGTTTGAGACTTTACTGAAAATATTTTAGGAAATATGCTTCTTTGTTTTCCTGCAGAGAGATTAGAAGACCGATACAGCTCCCAGCTATACTGTACGGCTGTACGGTAGGTGTGCAGCTGGAACCATCAGTTGATTAGCTTAGCTTAGCATAAGGACTAATTCTTGGGTCTGAGCAGTTGCCAGGCAGCCAGCAGAGAGTCCAGCAACTTACTGTTGCCAGCCTATAAATAGTCCAGTAATTAAACCCCAGTAGAATTACAAGAAAGCAAATAAGCAAAATTCCCCAAAATGTGGAACTGCTGCTTTAACACAGGATTCAAATTTTAATAACATGGGCCGCACCTTCATTTTCTCTAAACCGAATCAGGTGTGAAAATAGCAGATACTGAAGCATTACATGGTGTTCATCTGCATAAACAACCACAGAGCATCGTTTCCACAGAAGCTCTCTGATTTCTTCATAACTTGAGCCACAGGGAGTTACAGACACAGTGAGTGCCAGTTTGGACCAATCAGCTGCTCTGTCTCCTCCGGCAGCTTTAATGTTCTGCAATCAGACTCAAAATGATAATTAACTTACTGTCAGCGGAGAATAGGTGTCCCTTTATGCTGAGAATAGTTTATTTTAATTTACACAGCGCAATGAAGCAGGTAGTTCAAACAAGCCAAGTAAGACAGAAGCTACAAGCAGACTGAGTGGTGTGGTGCCAGCATGCGTCCAGGGATCGCTTATGGGCCTGGCTTACAGTAACTACCTCATAATGTTAGAGAGGGACCGGGTAAGGGGAGCAGCTAATACCGCTGCCAGAAAACATTCTCCACACACAGTTTGGCTGTGTTTCATCTGCTGTTGTTCTCTGCTTCACTGCTTCTGTAAAGGATCGTCTAAAACAACAAGAGGAACAGTCCAGGTTTGATCTGGGAGTATCATTCTGTCTCTGTCTTTAGTAAATGTGGGATGCTCCTGCACTTTAACACTCACTCTAATGCATATAGCTTTGTAAAAGTCAATTTAGGAGATTAAAAGTTTTGAGATCAAAATCCCCCAGATGCCATGTGCTGAAAATAAAGATTGGTCAGGCAAATGTCAGTAAATACTGCAAAATCCCAGGGTAATGTTTAGAGCTGAAACGATAAGCCAAATAATCAATCAGTAAATCTACAGAAAAATAATTCAAAATGCTGAATCAATGAGTTATTCAGTAAAAATGCCAAACATTGTCCAGTTCTAGCTTCTCAATTTCACAGATCTGCTATTTGTCGTCATGTTTTCTTCTTCTTTTTTATTAGTAAACTGAAAAGCTTAAGGTTTTAAACTGGCTGCTTAGGAAAAAAGGCAAGATTGTGACCTTGAGTCCAGAGTTAAATTATTTATGACACTTTATGGACTGAATGATTAATTCGAGAAAATAATATGCAGATTAAAAGTAATATTTGTTAGATGAAGCCCTTCTGTTTTTTCAAATTACTTGTTTACTTCAACAAACAATCCAGTATCTTAAAATATTAAATGTGGTATTATATAAGAAAGAAAGGCAGCAAATATTCACATTTGAAAAACTGGAACATGAGGATGTTTGGCACTTTTGTGTAAAAATTAATTGTAAACGTTAATTGACTTGGCCCAACTGATTACTCATCTAATCGTTCCAGCGCTAATAAACTGGTGAAAACACTGCACACTGAGCGTGCACATGGAGGGGAGATGGTTTAGACACAACCACACAGTATATACTTTACTCACTCCTCTACAGAGTTTGAATGGGTGAAAAGGGACTAGCAGAGAGGCCAAGGAGCTCCTCAAAATCTACATTTGCCTTGATCGTCCTGCTCTCCTCTATTCTCTATTCAGTAGACAGCCACATCATTGAAGTGTAGGGGATTCCATGGATTGTAGGGATGCCAGCCACTCAGCCTGCCAATAAGGCGAAACCTGAGTTCAATGAGGGGTGGTGAGGCTTGGCAGGTAAGAGGAGCAAAGATGGATGCCCTAAATGCCACCTTTTACTCCAGACTCCTGACTATGTGTTACCCATGTGGCCATGATTTCACCCAACCTGAGCTAGATGGACGACAATCACTGATAATACTACTCTTCTAGTGACACTGCCAGTGATTTCACAGCAGTTTGAAATAATGAACGGGCCTTTTTTCATGGCAGACACTTTAAGTGATCATAGCCACAGACACCATTAATTAACTGACATCTTCTTCTTTATTACGTATCGCCAACAAAAAAAAAAGTACATTACTTATCTTTATTAATCGTATATGTTAATGTCAACCATTTTCTTTTTTTTTTTTTTTTTTATAAGGCCAGGTCTCATCAGGTGAACACTGAACACTGAAAAATTTAATTTATTAGTGTAACCTTTCAAAAATGTTACTTTTTTTACTGCTGGGTTTCATAACTGTATTGACTTACATGCATTTGATATATGAGAACCCCTCTTCAAATTATCAATATTGTGAGATTATAAATACTCTACACGTTTGGCATTCTGTCCAAACACGCCATAGATAAATGTGTGTTCCCTACTGTAACATTTAAGGAGGGCAGGCCCAGACTGACCCGCACAGTTCAATGCCAATTCAGAGTGAGAGGGATGGAAATGTCAACTATAGAAGTCAGGGAGCCAAGAAAACACCAGGGAAATAGAGTAAAACAGGTCTGATGTTCGGAAACCAATAAAAACAACACATGACTTAAGCAGAGCTTTGACAGTTCTTTGCAAATGAGGGCAATGCTCAGAAATTGGCCTAAATTGAAGCTAGATAGATTGATGGTCTCTCTTGTAGCGGAGAAAATCAATGTTAGAAGATATGAGCGCTGTGAAGCATCAGAGATAAATAGATGTGACTGTATCTATTTGTTTGTGGACATATTAATCAGGCCCAGCCCACCAGCAGCCTACATCAAGTCAGAAAATGAATTTCAACCCAGTCTGTATGAGATTAGTTAAATAGACAGGTCCACAACTCAGATGGAGGAGGCATTAACATGTACTGTTTTTTCAGGTTGCACACATCACGGTAATACAAAAGGCCTGGATTCGAGCTCCACATCCTCACAAACAATCCTGGACAAAGTCTAGCCTCCTAAAAAAGAATTCAGTGCACACTAATCCAGCGTTCTCCTTTTCAATTAGCAGGAAGGTCAATTTGGTCAGAATTGTCAGAAAGAAGCAAATGAAACACAGGCTTTGGTTTTAATGAGGATCACTACAGCGAGTGTGACAATATAAGAAAACAGCCATATCAATGCAGGATTTGATATGATGAGGAATTAGGTGGGATTAAATGCTAATATAAATGGGAAAGTAGTTCATGAGTAATTATTTTGAGAAAGAATAAAATAAAAACAAATCAAAAGTCAGCCCCATGTGGATTTTCCCAACGCCTGCCTCTGGTGCTTCTCAAAGATTATTCATCATCATGTGCATATTCCCAGTGCAGGCTGGGATGTTTGTGTCTGTAACAAGAAGTCTGAGGCTATTTTAGCAGCACATTATCAATGCATCCCTCCTCCTTTCGCCCGATGTGCTCACTAAAGAATTAAGAGATCTAGTGTTCCTGGATGCAATATTATTCAACATTTTAAATTGACTGCTTCTCCAGACTTGAATAACATCAGCCAACCTGCAGTTTATGAGGCAGATTACAGAAAGGGAGCAGTTTCTTACAGGAATATAGGTGGGAGTGAATCATCAGGCCCGTTTCCTTTTCCTCTGAGACAAATTCAAGAGGATCTAGATGTTATAATGTCTGTGGTGCTCAGTACAACTTAAGGGATAGGAATCCTCTAAAACCATTAAACTGACCTATGCACCAAACCCCAGTTTTCTATTTAACTAATAATGGAAACGTGAGGTAGAATTCATCCAATAAAAAGAGGTCAAGTGTCTCAACAGCAAATGCATTTATCCATCTGGTTTGAGGAAGATGCTGAAAAACATACTCACCGGTCTATGTGAAATCAACAAAGTTTCTGTTTGTTTTAAGACCATTTCTGTGATCAATAATACATGATGCATCATAAATCGTCCCAGTGCTTGGTGGCTGTAGATCAGCTAGCGTTCCTCCTCCACAAGGTTGTGTCAGGTCAGCCACAGATGTGGAGACTTTATAAGCTGATGCATTATGTAGGAGTACTTGAATGACTAACCAAATGTTGTTGTTACCTGTATAATGTACCTTGTTTTTCAACCCTGTGAATGGTGGTGAAATATTTTAGGCTTAAATCCCATAACTGCTCAGGAAGGGGAGGTTTTAATAGCAGTTCAAGTGTATCAGGAGGAACTGGTGCTGCTGTTTATCTGGACAATGTGTGTCTTGGGAGGTCATTAGAGCAAGCTGGGTAATTCAGTAAATAAGCTTCTGGCAAAGTCACAACTTTTCCTTCTTTCTAACAACCCTGACATCCCAGCAGGAAGCCGGGCTCCGGTTTAATCAATCCCTAAGAAAACTAAATCCACCTGACTTTGAGAACTGCGGTGGTTTAAGCAGAAACACAACACACATTAGCAAACCAAGGAAAATAAAACAACACTGCGAAATTCAATTAAGCTTTAGCTGGAAGCATCTGATAAGTTTATGGAAATTAAAGTTTTATGGAAATCAGTTGTCTGCCTGGCCCCGTGCCAGATCACAAGGGGGCTGTACTATATTGCATTCAAATTAGCAGCCGCAGAAAACTCAGCATCTATGACTAACAAGTCCAAAAACAACCTTACATGAAATCTACAGAGTGCACTGCATATTTTAAGAGGTTTCATATCATCTGCTCGCTCTCAACGTCTCACCTAATGCTGTAAAAAAGATGAATAACCCACCTTTAGAATTACTCAAAATGACTACCCCACTGCAGCGCTGCTACTGCAGTCATTGTTTTCTAAAATCCAGTATCAAGACACAAACACACACACATCAAAAGTAATGCTTGTGATAAATTCTTTATTGAGACAGTTATTTTTTTTGATCTCTTAAAAGACCAAACAACGTGTGTGTGAGTGTAAACATCGGCGCTGAGTACACTGCAGATCTGAGAGCAGTTAAGTCACAGAGAACACTGACATCTTGTGGAAAATAAAAGCAGCTTCTTGGAGAGGAGCTGCGTGCAATGTACAGATACTTTTAATTTAATTTACTCTTATGTAAAAACTGTTTTTTGTGAGGCATCTGAATTTGTATTTATGAATCCAGGAGATACACAACAAATGTTATGGACACACATTCACTGTAACTAAAAAACAGATATTCAACCATTTGCAGTGTGCATTGAAGGTGTTATGTGGTAAACTACAAAAAAAAAATACAAGTCAGTCATATGAACAGGAAACTTTAAATACATAATTCCCTAGAAACAGAGATCAATACAACTTTACTGATCCTGCTCAAATATGAATAATAATACAAATATTAGTTAATGTATAAAGATCTCCATGAAACTCTCCTCACCTCCATTTGTCAGGTCAACTCCTCATTAAACAGTGTGAGCGTAAGGCTCCCTCTCATGGAGGCAGAAGGCACAGTCGGCGTAAGATGTCAGTATTAGTCAGGTCGCTGCTGTTTTTAGACACCTGGCGGACAGATGTTACCTCGAGACGGTGGAGCTGGCGTGTGATTGGCTAGAGGAAGTAGTGGCAGCACTGAGCTGGGAGAAGCCACTATGACTCGACTCCAGACTGGTCATGGATCCTCTAGAAATAACAGGAAAGGACAGAAAAGAAATGTTCAGGTATGATTCTACAAACAGGTAATATATTTCCCAAAGCCTTTATTTTTTAACAGCAGTTTATGTGCACTCCACATAGTCCCACATCTGTCTTCAATGATCTTATGTGTATTTGAACATTTTTATGTCTATACATTTTTATTCATTTATTTAATTTATTTGTCATTTTAAACGTTAAATGTTTTCCAGTCCCTTTTCATCTGTTGAATTTTTTTTATTGTGCTAAAAATGCAAATTTTCAGTTTTCATTGATTTTTTTTATATATATATATTATATATATATTCTTTTTTATAAATACAGAAAATATTTTCTGTTTTCATTTTTTTTATTATTTATTTTTTTTATTTTTTTTTATTATAGAATATATATATATATATTATATATATATTTTATTATTTTTATATATATTTTTTTATAAATTGTACTAAAAATGTGAATTTTCTGTTTTCATTGATTTTTATTAATTTATTTATATATATATATATATATATATTTTTTTTTTTTTTTTTTTTTCATTGTACTAAAAATGAGAATTTTCAGTTTTCATTGTTTTGATTTTATTTATTTATATATATTTATTTTTTTTTTTTTTTTTTTATTTTTTTTATTGTACTAAAAATGTGAATTTTCTGTTTTCATTTATTTTATTTTTTATATATATATATATATTTATTTTTTATTTCTTTATTGTACTAAAAATGTGAATTTTCTGTTTTCATTTATTTTTTTATTTATATATATATATATATTTATAAAAATTATTTTCTGTTTTCATTTATTTATATATTTATTTTATTTTTTTTTTAATATTTTTTTATTGTACAAAGAATGAGAATTTTCTGTTTTCATTGATTTTATCTATTTATATATATTTTTAAAATATTTTTAAAATATTTTTTTATTGTACAAAAAATTAGAATTTTCTGTTTTCATTGATTTTATTATCATATTATTATATGCACATTATGAACAGGAGTAAAAACAAACTGCCGGTACAACACTTCCAACTTCAAGAAATATTACAGCATAGAATATTATAAAAACCCACACAAGAGCTCTGAAGCCTGTGTGACAGACAGCCTCAGTGTCAAACCAAGAAAACAGTACACGGCGAGAGAAAAAAAAGTAAACTGACCTGAAGTCATGGGAGGCCAGCACCTCGGTGTAGTACATGATCTTACACTTGTGGGAGGAAACCTGCAGCGAGGCCAGCACATCATCCACTCGAGGCAGGCTGGAGGCGGAGCAGGCTGGGGAGCTGTGGAAGCGCCACTGGAGGATGTAGAAGCCGGGCCAGCGAGTTACGTGGGAGCCCTGTTTGAAGAGAGGAGAGAGCTTCAGGATCAATGTGAGTCCGCGGTGAAGGAGACTTTCATTTCTTCTGATGCAACAACAGTAAACAGGGACGAATAAAGTTTAGTTAAAAACTGCAGAAAGAAAGGACACAGTTCAGATGGGTGGAGGATGATCTCTCTGACCTGCACACTCTCTCCCTCCCTGCAGGTGAGGGCTTTCTCCACCATGCTGTAGTCCTGACCCAGCACCCAGTTCCTGTCTATCATCTGGGCGTTGATGGCCCCCGGAGAAGTGATGCCGTGGGCTCCCAGAGTGTCTTTCTTAGGGGGCTGCGGGGCCCTCTTGGAATGGTAGATGTTGAAGATCACGTCTCCTTTAGACACATCAAAGTCCCAGGTGATGACGGAGGAGGCCTCGCTGATCTCGATCAGCATCTGCAGGAGGATGTAAGAGATCGACAGAAAGAAGCCCATTCATCCAATAGAGCTTGTTTGCTGCAATATACATGTCTACCAGCAGGTGGCATCCTCATCCACAGAATATACTCCACTCATCTTTATGCTCTATTAAGGCAGCCTCGCTCTTTGCTACATGTGGATTTGACAGCTGATTTAAAAGGCGGAGCTGGTACCTCATAAGGAGCTCCCTTGAAAACACTGGCGCTCTTATAGATGGAGTCGGTCAACAGGCGGTTTTCCTCACTCTCCAGCTCCTCTGCTGTCCTGTACAGAGACTTGGGGACTGTACCTCCTTCAGGGATGTCACACTGGAGAGGAGAGAAGGATAAACAAAGACATTAAGCTCAACCAACGCCAACAAGACACCCCTCACATGGACGTGGTAATGATTATTGTCTTGGCTTGTCTGCAGATGCAGGTGGAAAGAGAGAAGCTAAATGAATACTGCACACTTAAGAAGCCCAAATGTCCAATCAGGAGCAAAAGGCCTGGTTCACATTATTGTTCTATAAATCAACATCAAGACTCACCATGCAGTCACCTCCCAAGAAGTCAGGGATGATTTCATTGTCAATATAGTCGACTAGTCCTCCTGGACCCTGGTAGTCGTTTCCAGCGTAAACAAGGAACTTCTTGCGGGTATTCTCATCAATCAGAGGGCTCACCTGGAAACAAGACACCGAGAGTCATGAAGGAAACAGCAGGTTCACCTTATGAACTGTAAAAGTATATCCAAGAGTATTTGAGTTGTTCATGTTCAAGAAATAAACAGGTGGCAAGCGTTTATGATTTAATTTTCTATTAGTCGATAAAAAGTTATGTCTTTCACGTCTCCATTTTCACATCCTTCCAAAGATGCACTTCATGGATCCCTCTATAGATAAATATATTGTAAACAAACCTAGTAATAGTGTTTGAGCTCAATTCAAACCAGATTACATTTTTGTGTATGATTTAAATTTAGTTTCATATCTACTCTCATTATTATCTACCCAAGATCTTTAATGAAGTTTAATGAAATTAAATCTTAAGTAAAGAGGTAAAAATGAAACGTCAAAGTATGGTTTACATTGTTTACTACCTTCTCAGTTACACGTGTTTAAGAAATCCAAGGAATCTCCAGTCCAGATGTTAAATTTGCTTATTTAATGCCTCCACTGCTTTTACTTATTGTGATATATTTGTGTATCTTTTCTTTTCTTTATTTGTGACATAATGCTGTCCAGTAGCAATGATGAAATCCCCATTAAGGTTCTACATACTGCATGGTTTCCTCTCCATTGCTCCTTCTTTATCATCACAATCTCTGCATCTGTCCTGTACACCTTCGCCCATTCTTCCACGATCGGATGACGAATTAAAAAACACATTAACATCTTATTCTCACCAGAGTCCAGAGCACGGGGAAAACTCTGGGCGCCCTCAGGATGAGCAGGCGACCCAGAGTCTCGGGGTAGTTCGCCTCCACCACCTCGATGATCCTCAGCAGAGCCTTCACACCTGGTCTCCACAGGTGACGCATGTTGAGACCCTCCAGATCCACCAGGCAAGTCCAGCAGCTGACCGACACATGGACAGAGACATTACACGACTATATATACTAGCATGTGTAAAACCGATCAGCTGTTAGCCAATGAGACACGGACAACAGACAGATTTATGTTCAGGCACCTGATGGGCCGACCGAAGACTCTGGTGTTTTCTTCGCATCGCCTCAGTCCCTCCTCGTTGATGGACAGGACCTGGGTCACATTTAAGTCGTAGCATTAACGTAACTGACGATATTCTAAGTTATAATGTTCACGTGCATGTTAAGGCTTAAATCTTGTGGGTGTATTCATGTCACCTGTCTCAGCAGCACCTCCTCTCCTGAGGCTCGCACCAAGCCCTTAGTGTCCATCTGTCCCAGACGCAAAATATACAGAGGACGGCCGGCTAAACCACACACACACACACACACACACACACACACACACACACACACACAAAACAAACACACACAGACATATAAATTCACAGATAGTACGGCAGTAGAGTAAAATCAATAGGCAGAATGAGTCACAAGGGCACTTCCCGTGTTCTACCTAAACCCTGTTGGATCAGCTGAGCTGTTAGAAAGCAATGACTCATTTTCAGAGGTGGGAGCTACAACAGATGGAGCTCAGACTTAACAGTCAATAATTAACAGGACATTTAAACCCATGAGGACTTTTTAAATACAGGAGGCTAAATATCACTAGTCTAGACAGACCCCAGCACGACGGCAGTGAGATAAACAGAAGGGAAATGAGCTGAGGATAAGATGTAATTGGCAGGTAGTCATGATTATTCCCGCAGTACCTCTGTCGTGGTGGTGCCAGCCTCCAGTGTAAAAGTCCTGAAGCAGTTGCGGGCGCTCCCACGTGTCCAACAGGAAATCCACCTGGTGTTGCTTCCTCCAGGTCAGCGACTGGCACAAGAACTCTCTGGCCTTGTCCAGGTTGAAGTCTCTGGCCCTCAGGAAGCGTAGCACGTGCTGATCCTTTGGGATCTGTACAACAACAAAAACAGGCATCGAAACTGATGCACAGCTTTAAGTTAAAGTAACTAATAACTGTAAAGTCATTTCTTGACCTTTTAGTCGATGGAGGCTTGTTATTTTCTATTTGTGATATACAGTACATGCAAGAGCTGAGCAGAAGTCAGGCTTGTGTGAGTGTCCCAGGAATGAATGTGTATTTTACATAATTGCACAAACTGCTCTGTAGTCAAATAATACGCGTTTGTGTTTCTGTGACCTTGCCCTTGTGGGTTTCCTGGAGCCACTGGCGCAGACGAATGAGACAGCTCTCCTGCAGAGGTGTTAAATCACCAAGGTAACGTCGGATGTAGTCAGCATCCAGCTTGTCTGCAGGCCAAAACACATGTTAGGTGTAAAGTTAGCACATATTGCATAAATCTGAAACACCAGGAGCTGTACAACACGATGCATGTTCACAAGCCATTAAAATAATATAATGTACTTATATATACGTAACCTAAGTTATGCAAGTAAACAACTTCATTCCTAAACCTAACAAAGTATTTTCATTTTCAGTTTCAACCCACAATTTTATCCACGTGTTGAAAATTGACCGTTTCACAAAGAGCGTCTGTCGCTGTCACTCTCCAAAGGTTAAACATGTCGTCTTGTTGTGTTGCATTTTCAACATTAATTGGTTCTGCAAGCTTTGCACTGTTTTTTCAACATTTGTCACTTTTGTTTCTTAGAAATTGTGTCAAGGAGGGTTAGAGCTGTGAGATTAAAAGCTCGGCACACATCTAATACTACATATAGTACATTTAAATCAATCAAGACTTTTCACTCTCTGTAAATATCTCAGTCCTTTTGGTGACTGTATGAATTATACATATATTAACTTTATCTCTGCGATTCAGTTTTTTGTGACCGGTGAGTGAACACTGACCTTCAGGAGAGCCGGCCACTATCTCTGTGGGACTGGCCGGGTCTTTGCTGTCCAGTCCAGTCTTAGCACTGTTAACTGGGATGTCTCTGGCGGTGGAGCGGGGCAGCAGCTGAAGCCGTGCAGCGCCAGAGACAACAGGGGGAGTCCAGCGAGGTATGTAGGTTACTCCTTCTTCCGCCAGCTCTCTGAGGTAGTACTCGATCATTTCTTTACCCTGCAACACAGGAAGGACACTTCAGGGTCATGTGACTAAATCATATATACAAGTAAAGCAAGAACAGACCTCAAATACTGCACATGCAATTTTGCTTTCCACAATTCTAGGAAGTTTTCCATTAATGCAAAAGTTAAAGATTCAGAAATTCAAACCTTTTTAATGCTGCTGGCGTACTGCTTCATAGCAATCTTCTCTGCTGTGCTCTCAAAGCCAAAAAAGGACTTAATGTCCAGACTAGCTGTCTGCTCGAAGCACGTCCAGTCCTCATTCTCTGGATGAACCTGAGGAAGAGGATAAAAATGTGTGATGAGACACCGAAACCTCAACTAAATACATTAAAGTACTTGTTATTTCACTTGTACGCCACAGCAAAACACAAAAATAGCGATAAAATATAAAAAAAAAATGAATATATGTCAGAGCTGAAGTGATCACATGGAGCGGAAACGATATCACTGGTGGGGGTTATGGGGTGGAAATCAGGAAAGGTTTCAGCAGGGTAGATTTTATTTGAGAGAGTCACACTACATTGACTTTAAAGACTCCACCTGTTGACACGAGGGCTTAGTGCATTTTGTGAACAGTAAGAGGATCATTTAGATTAACGGTACACGCGCTGAATAGAAAAACAGATTGCACATTGAACTGTGGGGATCTGCACTGAGACTGTAAAAGTACAACAAGAAAGAAGTTAACCCCTGGGCCTCACCGTGTAGTTGCAGCACTCACGGACGATGACCCGGTTGGAAAAGGTGTCGTTGTGGACCTCGATCCGGAGCGTCCTGTCTCTGCGGTTCAGTGTGTTCTTCTGCTTGAAGTACAGGTAGTCTACACCAGCAATCTGCAGGAAGAAACACAAAAGGGGGATGTGATGGTTTCACTTTCATCATCATGCAATCAAATGTCTGGAGAAACGTTCCTTTCTTTGTTCTTCAAAACAAAGGATCTGATTAAACCAAACTGTGATGATTGCTTCATTGCTTTTCATGCTCTGTACAAAGTTACCCGTTTAAGAAGCCGCGGAGCCTCGATGTCGATCACACATCTCCTCTCGGTGACGACCGTGGATCCATCTTTGCTTTGGCTCTCGCTGATGATCTCACTGTCCACAAACACCGGGATCAGGTGCGACTTTGGGAACCTCCTCACATACGCCTGAGAGCGGGGAAAAATAAAACCACATGTGAAAGAAATGTATGAAAGACATCATTAGTTATAAATATCTAGGAGTTTGGGTCGATGATTGTTTGACTTCAAGAACAAAAGTGTACAATGAAAGATTCTTTATATATATATATATATTGGTATTTGATTTCAGTTGCGTCTGCATTTATTGTATGTCTACCTTTGCAGCATTGAAACTAAAGATTCTCCTTTAACGTGTTTTTCAGGTTTAAAATACAGTTGAATATCTTACTGGATGATTATTACAACCAAATGTTCTGTCTTTCGTTTCTTTTACTTTTCAAAGTAAAAGCTTTATGTTTCTGTTTCAAAATTCAACACAGCCACTTCAAACTTGGCTTCAACTACAAGTGCTTTCTCTGTGCATATTCATTTTCTGTTTCCATCACTGGCAGCCATGACTGTTTCTCGTTGTTTGTACACAAGTAGCCTGAGGAACGACAAGTTTCACTGCACTTCAAGGCTCACAGACACGTTTTCATTGAGAGAAAATGTATTTCTTTTATCCGGCATGAAAGCAGACAGGATACAACGAGGCAGACTTTCAAGGGACAAAAAGAAAAAATAGAGTTACTGTAGTTCTAATTTTCTTTCCATATGCTGTCATGTATGGAAAGACCCACCACCCAGCCAAAAATGTAAGCCGACTAAACTCTTTCCACTGTGCTTTTATTTTTTGGAGGAGCACTGGTCTTGCTGGCTCTGTACATTCTGTTCCCAGTGAGGGATTTTGTTTTTGTCCGGCCCACTTTGAGGCCGCTCTCTGATTGGTCGGGAGAGTTGCTTTGAATGGGCCCATTATGGACACTGGTATTTGCCTGAAGAGCAAACTGTTCTGTTGCTGACTCCAGACTACAACATGTGATTTACAGCACATCATTTCTGAGTCTGATTACAATGCATTGACTAGTTAGAGGCTTTAACAAGTTTATATAAATACAAACTGCAGCTGTGGCGGCTTTTATAAGCAGTGAGTTGTGTTTTACTGCCCACAGCTCACTGCAGGACCATCTGTCCAAACCGCCGTGACCGGAGCTCACCTGTCAATATTGCTTAAGTCGCTGGGTGCAAGAAATAGTCCTCAGGCTATGTAACTAGAAGCAGTTTGGTTTTTACTGATACAATATTGACGAGTGAAGGCAGGGAAGAAACTCCATTATCACAGTAAAGTCAGCTGCCTGTTTAACGTTTAGACTCTAAACGTTAAACAGGCAGCTGACTTTAAACTTTAGAGTATCAATAAAGGAGTAAAAAAAATATCGCTTCCACTATGCAGAGTCCAACTTACTAAAAAAAGGAAGAGGAACAAAGGAACAAATAAATAAATTAAATAAATAATTTATTTCTACTTCAAATTCACACGTAAAAGGGAGAGTTCCCCGAAAATCAAAAAACATATTTTTCCACTTATGCTATTTATAAATCTAGATTGCTTTGGTGTTAGTTATTTTCGGAGACACTTGCCGTAGGGATGTCTGCCTACTCTCCAAAAAAAAAGGGGACTAGATGGCACTCCAAAAAAATACATTTGACAAACTCAACAGCATTGTCTCTTTCCAGGAATCATGACCTAGTTTGAAACTGCCCACAACAAACTTGAAACTTTCAAAAAAAGTATATGATTTATGGATGGTGGAGAATGATTTAAGGAGTCTTAATATTCTTTCTTTTATCTTGAGTAAGTGGCCGATATCTCCAAAACTAAGCAACTCACACCAAACAAACCTAGATTGATAAATAGTGCTACAGGTAAGGGGGAAAATATGTATTTTTGATTGGTGGGTGAACTGTCCCTTTAAGTGCTGGTGTTTCAGCAACACAAACACACACATATGCATCCGGCTTGTATTAATATTGCACAGCATATGAGATATCTAATCAAAAGGATGACATTATCCACTGAGCAAATTACTGGGAAAGGTTGCCTTGGTTAAATAAGCAGCATTGACTCGGGTTGTGCAACAAAATGTTTGTCTATAACGACATTTTTCACCATCAGATTTCACATTAGCTGTGCAGCAATGCTTTATTTCCTTGGGTTGTATTGATTAAATGCAGTTCTATAAAATCCAGCCATGTTACGAAAGAGACAGGGGTGATGTAACTGGTTAAACATTGGGTACTATCCAGGACACAGATTGCGATGTCAGCCGGAGGACTAATGATAACGTCCAGAGATAAACGGGAGCAGACTATTCACTGGATTCTCTCCTTTAGCCTTCTTTGGAAATGAGCTTTTGTGTAGGTGTCGACTTGGTGCAGGAGTCATAGTCTCAGAGCAGAGTGTCGCTGCAGTGCTGCTGTCTTTAACCCGCTCTGAGGATGTTGCATAAGTCTTTGGCTTAATATGTAACTGCAGAGAGCGGAATGTGGAAGTGGGTGAAAACAGAATCTTGGAAATGCACATTTAATTCACCTTTGACCTGCTTTTGTGTCACAGAGAGCATTTGGGGTTGTAGGTAAATAAGTTATATCAGTATCATGAGGAGACATTTTCCTCTAGTTCATCATATGAAAAGTGAAAATGGGATCTCCATCTCTATGTCAGTGCGTTTCCTGGTGTGACTGTTGAAAGAAAACACTCTGCTGACAAAGTGAAACCTGAATTTTGAAGGCTTGTGATTTAATCAATAGTTGTTGACTGTAGCAATCATATAAATTAACTCACGGTCTCCTGACCTCTCACACAGCAACAGACGCTTCCATAATAAGAGATTATCAACATAAGAAATTCTTAGTCTTGTAACACTCATTTTGTCTACTAATCAATAAGTTGATTTGATCGACAGAGTTTCTCCATAAAGCATCATTTACGTCTTGTGTTCAGCATGAAAAAGTAAAAAAAACGAAGAAAGTTCTCTACTGAAGAAACCTTTGAAGACTGAGACCAAAACCATTATTTGACTAATAGACTCAGATATATCCAACATCTAGACCAGTGAAATAATCAAATAAATGCAAAAGTGTAATAAGCAGGTTCTCACAGTGTTTATCCTGACCTGCATATCAATGTATAGAGGTATATATATATATATATATATATATATATATATATATATATATATATATATATATATATATATATATATATATATATATACAGCTGATTCTGTTAATTCACTCAACACAAAGCATTCATTTCACAAGTTGATATCAGAAGGCAGACGGTGACCCTGAGAGACAGACAGTCTGTGTCTGGTCTCCTTTAAACTGCCATCCACTTTATTTACAGTTTATTCTACAGTTTATTCTACAGTTTATTTACAGTTTATTTACAGTTTATTTACAGTTTATTCTACAGTTTATTTACAGTTTATTCTACAGTTTATTTACAGTTTATTCTACAGTTTATTTACTGTTTATTCTACAGTTTATTTACAGTTTATTTACAGTTTATTTACAGTTTATTTACAGTTTATTTACAGTTTATTCTACAGTTTATTTACAGTTTATTTACAGTTTATTTACTGTTTATTTACAGTTTATTTACAGTTTATTCTACAGTTTATTTACTGTTTATTTACAGTTTATTTACTGTTTATTCAGTTTTACAGTTTACAGTTTATTCTACAGTTTATTTACAGTTTATTTACAGTTTATTTACAGTTTATTTACAGTTTATTTACAGTTTATTTACAGTTTATTCTACAGTTTATTTACAGTTTATTTACAGTTTATTTACAGTTTATTTACAGTTTATTTACAGTTTATTCTACAGTTTATTTACAGTTTATTTACAGTTTATTTACAGTTTTTATTATTTACAGTTTATTTACAGTTTATTTACAGTTTATTTACAGTTTATTTACAGTTTATTTACAGTTTATTCTACAGTTTATTTACAGTTTATTTACAGTTTATTTACAGTTTATTTACAGTTTATTACAGTTTACAGTTTATTTACAGTTTATTTACAGTTTATTTACACAGTTTATTTACAGTTTTTACAGTTTATTTACAGTTTATTTACAGTTTATTTACAGTTTATTTACAGTTTATTTACAGTTTATTCTACAGTTTATTCTACAGTTTATTTACAGTTTATTCTACAGTTTATTTACAGTTTATTTACAGTTTATTTACAGTTTATTTACAGTTTATTCTACAGTTTATTTACAGTTTATTTACAGTTTATTTACAGTTTATTTACAGTTTATTTTAAATTAGAGCAAAAGTTGATGGGTCATAATACTGGGTCAAATCCTCACAGATGCACTTTAGTCTGCAGATTAGTTCTGAAGGATCCTATACCAGGATATCAACAGTCCACTCACCGCCATGATCAGCTCAAACGGGTGCTTGTAGACCCGGACCGGGGACTGGTACTCCTGCACCATGGTGGGACTGGTTTCACTGGGAGCCTCTGTTAGAAAAAAAAAACCCACAAACACAGCATTATGACACATTATCAAATGTTATTTATGAGGGTTATTGTAGTGAGAGCCTGGTGAACAGATCAGCTGAGGGAGCATGACTCCACATGACTCTGTTGGGTCAAGAATAAAGCAATAAGAGCAATATGAGTTGGCATCCTTCAATAATATAAAGTATGCTATTCTGAGAGATCAAATCAGGCAGAATGCAAACACTATGCATGCACATATTTGCCTTTTTAGTGCCGAGCAGAGAACAACAGAGGAACTTTACGCACAGCTGATGGTCCTGATGTGCGTCACTGGAGCTGATCCACCTCCTCCATCAGGTCAGCTCTGCAAAGACCAGATCCCAGCATTGTAATCCCCCCCAACCAAAAAGAAAAAAGGTGAAATGCTTCGTGTTGGTCGGTGTGTTATTCTGCAGCACAGACTGTTAACTCCGCCTCCTCCACACAAACAGGAAATCCGTGTTGCGTTTTTCTTTTTTTCTTTTCGTTTTGAAGTTCAGTGGTTTTATTGTGAAAGGCCCAAATGTGTTTGTTAGATTTCTAACCAATGGTATATGTTACATTCTTTTACAAAAGTCATTTAACAGCAGACTAATAAATAAAGATAGTAGGAAGCTTTTCATTTGGTCATCTTTATATTAGATATATGTGAGTTTTCATTTAAAATAATCCTTTATTATTACAGGAGTACAGCAGCATAGAGGATAGTGCAAACAAGAGACATAGTAAAAAACAAGATTTAAAATAAGTATTATAAATAAGCAATAAAAAAACTGTAAAAAACAGTAAAGAATCCACATTTAGACATTGAATGCAGCAGAGCAGTTATAAATAATTCATAATTCATACATTTCACATATTAACTGTTACTCCGATGACTTTGCCCAGTGCAGTCAGTAACCCAGGAACATAAGGGCAGTGTTGAAATGTAACTTTTTCTCAAGTACTGTAGGCCTACTTAAGTAACATACATTTCAAATTAGTATCAAACAAAGAAATACACAGCAGAATAACCTGCATCAGAAGTTGCATATATTATTTTGTACAATATAAGTTTTTGCTTATTATATGTGGAAGGGGTTGATGCACACTCTCTTCATTTCCAGCTTTACTGGGATTTAAATAAGTCATTTTAAACCAATAAATCCCTTTAGAGTTTGGGTGGACCTGCAGGATGTTGCTGTTAATCCGTTCATAGAGGCTTCATACATGAATGATAAAAATTAACACTTTAATGACATAGATGGCTGACTTGAAACTCAAGTCATTTAAATTAGGGTTAGCCAAGGTCAAAGCTAAATTAATTTACATTAATGTATAGCTTTAACCAGCTGTTCGCCCCGTTCACAAAATACATTTTTCTTTATTTACATTAAATTCTTGGCCTGATTACACCTTCCTTATTCTCTGTTATAGAGGTGAGTGGTATTATATTATTACTTTGTAGTAGTTTAATAAAGAATCATCCTCCAAATGTTTTTTTGTATTGATCATGCAGTTCAGATTGACAGCATTGCAATAACAGCTGAGGTCAAAATGATCCACAAGAGTCGATACATTTAGGCTACTAAAATGATAAGTCGATGATTTCCAAATTAATTTTAGGATTATGAACATTATTAACATTTGTGTTAATTCACAAATGATGATATATGAGTTCTAAATATGAGGCACAGACACAAAGCTGACTTTTGAGACTGTTTTGACACTATATATATATTTATATATATATATATAAATATATTTATATATTCACTGTCTCTTTACCGCCTCACATCAGTCGTCCCGGGGAGAAGCAGCTGGTTCCACCTTGAGACTCCTGAAGCAGCATCTGTAGGGGGGCCGGATAAAAAAAGCTTCTGGATCTGGCAGACTACAAAAGGTACGGGAGTCCAGCAGGGGACATCCTGAGAGGAGGGAAGTGGAGTTCAAATACGCTCTTATTCCTGATCAGCCTCAGGCACAAAGAGTAATGTCACCATGCAACAAGCTGCTCTCGACAACCGTCTCCACTTTATTTGTGATAAAGAATTGAGCCACCTCAGTGAGAAGCAGTCACTCTGGGGTCTTTCTGAGAAAACCACCAGTAGTGTAAATAACAACAGGCCCCACATATAACAGAGATGGCATTGCACATTATATACTGTACATATCATAGGTGGTTCTCATACAGCATTTGTACCTAAAACTCTGAAAATAAATGCACTAAAATTCTTATATAATCCACATAATCATCAGCAAAAACCCACACAGGCCGGAGCGAAGGTGGATGGGTGAAGCAGAAGTCGATCCTTCACCCAGGAGACCGTTGTTCATGTTGATTTACTTTTCACATAACTTCATTAACGCTCCTTCAGGAGTTATTTTATCCCAAAACACGATCTTTTCCTGAAGCTAACCAAATAGTTTTGATGCCTAAAACTAACTAAGTTGTTTCCTAGAAGACAGAACATTTTCTTCAAAAGAGTGAATGCATGTAACGTGCGGAAATGGACATGTGTTGCTGGATTTTTGAGGGAAAACGGATGAAAAATTGGGGAGTTCTTTTATTGAAAGATATATTAGAAAAGTTGAATGACAATACGTTGCATGTTACCGAGTGTTATGACTCCTCCTTTCCACTAGGGGTCTGTGTCCTGTTTGCTGGCTCTTTTTATGTCTTTCAGGATGTTCATCGTCAGCTGAAGAGCCTCACCTGAGCCTGCTGGAGTTCCAGCTATAAAGAGTCACCCCCTGAACATGGATCCTCTCTTCCACACATGCTGACATCACTGATTACTGACTCGCCATGTTTGTTTTGTTTGGTTAAGTTTATCCTTTCAATAAATGTGCTTATTTATTACTTTTACACTTTCTGGTCTCCCATTTACGTTGCAGCCTTTGAGCCTAGTAATCATTGCATATCTGCGTATGACAAAAAATACCAAAGAAAATGTAGAATAAGCATGAATTATGTTATTATGAATAAAAAAAAAAGGATTTTTCACCCCCCCAAAAAAATAAAATAACATATATATATATGATTGAGATGGGTTTGCTTTCTGGAGGGAAATTTTTTGAAAATGGCATCAATTTGAAGAGCTGCTCTCTCTTTGCAACACCTTTGGCTGTTGTGTGGCAGGAGGGCTCTTCATCACTGGCACCCATCTACTGAGGGATATTACATCACATTACAGTCATTTAGCAGACGCTTTTATCCAAAGCAACTTACAGTCTTATCTTACATATCATTCACCCATTCACACACTGATGACAGGCTACCATGCAAGGTGCCACCATCAGACTTTAACTAACATTCATGCAACATCCAGTCCACACCGATGGCAAGCCTTCAGGAGCAACTTGGGGTTAAGTGTCTTGCCCAAGGACACATCAATTTGAAGAGCCGGGTATCGAACCACCGACCCTCTGATTGGAGAACTACCTTGCTCTCCACTACGCCACAGCCGGAGCCGATATTGGTGAGAAGAGGAGCCTGCGAAGACCATAATCACCCCAGCTTCAGCCTGTTCACCCTGCTGCCATCTGGAAAGAGACTCCTTAATTCATCCTCCTTTTTTTTTTGTTGTAGTTTGTTTTCTTTCCTTTGTAGCAAATCGGGACAACAATCTAAATTTTGGTCATTTTGTTTTGACTTTCACAGTCGAGCTGTAACTTTAATGCTGATGGTTAAACAGAATCAAATCACATTAGTTTTGTTACATATAAAGACCACAGATCCTTCCTGCAGGCCTCAAAACGTCTTCCTGTTTTCGGGTGATTTTGGTTCCATCTGATACTCTGATTATGATCAAGGGCCTGAAAAATCCTCCTGACTCTATTATGACAAGAGCGATTACTTTGAAATTCACATCCTGCCACATCCCACCGCCTATAGTGGAATCATATCTCAAACACAATGACTCATCTGCTCCCTCTGATTTAAATATTCAACTCTATTCTAAGTTGTTTGTGGTAATTATAGTCCAACAAAGTGAACTTACTGTCCGTTTCCTCTCAGTTTGGCTCACCAGCTCTCTGAGCTCATCATCCGTTTTTATAAATCCTCTTAGCGCTCCTGTTTAATTAACTTTAATAATGACTAAAACATGTTGCTTGTATTTCTCCCCAGACTTCACAATGACTAAACACACCTCAGGCAACGTCGAGCTGCAAACGTTGGCAATATTTTTCCTGGAGATTATGCAACGTTTTGCAAAATCGTTTCATGCATTCATTGATAATCCAGAGCATGGAGAATCCTCGTTTCAGCTGCTCAGATACAGATATACAGAATAATGTGTGCAGAACGCGGGATCTGTGAGATAACATTGCACATAACTAATAATTACAGATAGTTAGTGGTCATTATAGAGCAGATTTGTATTCTTATTTTTTATTTTATTCTATTTTTATCTTTATTTTATTGTATAATATGTGTATTTATTATCTGTTTCTGTGTAGTTGAGCTGCTGCAACACTGCAACACTTGAATTTCCCCCATGGGGATCAATAAAGGAATATATGTCACAAGTGCACAGATTGTAAAGCCCTCTGAGGCAAATTTGTAATTTGTGATTCTGGGCTATACAAAATAAACTGAATTGAATTGAATAATAAGATATGCACAAATATTCACCAAAAATTGAAAAAACGATGCCTGCAAGCTACTAAAGCTGCACTCCATATTATATATCAAACACACTCTCAGTTCACGCTTCCCATCTCTCCTTCCATGCTGCTGCTGCCCTGCATCAGCATTACTGCTACCTGCTCTTTCAGCATCCACCTCCAGGCTCCTAGGGGGGGAATACGTTTCATCATAACTCCGTAGTATCCCATGTAATCATATCTGCAGGGAGGAGCGTGGTCGGAGTCTATGCACATAGTTTATAGTAAAAACATTGACTGAAATACTGCAGTTGTTTGTTTCCTCTTTAAAAGCAACTGAAGCCCTTAATGAGAAGAGAGGCAGTAATGCTGATGAACCTCTTCAGCTCCAGTGATCACTGTTTCATTCGGCTCCTGAAATCATTGTTGTTTTTCCTCCACTGTTTTCCCCGAGAATGCACCTCAGAGAAGAAGTCAATTTGAATTAAAATGGAGAACCTCTCAGAAAAAAAAAAGATAGACCAAGCTTGGAGGAATTTAAAATGATTTTTCAGACGAGGACAGAATTTATCCAGAAGCTGTTTAGCGCTGAGAATTAGATCATTTAAAATTCAATTAAAGTACCCTCTGACCCATTTCTACCCAACTCTCAACACCCTGATGAAATGAAGTCGACTGTGTGTGTGTGTGTGTGTGTGTGTGTGTGTGTGTGTGTGTGTGTGTGTGTGTGTGTGTGTGTGTGTGTGTGTGTGTGTGTGTGTGTGTGTGTGTGTGTGTTTGTCCACTTCTTTTGAGGAGAATACTGATTTTATAGGACAGATCCCAAGCAGGGGGAGTAGCCTACTTGTACTTTTGTAAATTGCCAGGAGGGAAAGCTCCATTAATTAACTAAACTCAACCGACAACACTAAAGAATAGATATTGTGATTTCAGAGAAAGATACATCCACATTTCTTGTGTCAAGAAGGAATCCATCAGGAATTGTTGCATTACAGATCTTGAGTGGATTTACAATAACCAGTGAGTTGTCGCCCCATTTAGCATTTTACAGTAAAATAAAGAGGCAAAATGAAGTAATGGATTAACAGTTGAAATAGTTGGAAACATATGAATAAATGGTTATGTCGGAGGTGAGACTTGAAGTGCCATCTCATAACCTTCATATCTTGTAGAATTAAAGGAACTCAACGATAAAAGTTCAGTTTTATTGAGTGCAACACTATCAGAGTACTCTACTTTCTTTGTTGTCATGTTTCAGCGTCCTATTTACTCTGTTATCGTTATTAAAATGTAATATTTACTCATAAAAAAAATCACCATTCCTCAAAACTTAATGTGTAAAGAGTGATAAAAGTGAGAATACTTTCATCATCTGTAATAAAACAGTTGACTTGAAGATTTTCCAGCTGGTTAGATGAGACACCAACACAGTGTGACAGTGTAAAGGTCAAACTACCGACAGACCCTCGGAGGGGTTTGTCTTTTATTGGAGTAAAAAGGTTGAAGGTTAATGAGGACGACAGCAGCAGCAACATTTTAATACCATGACTAACTTTAACCACCATGATTCGTAGTGACAGAGCTTTTTCTTCTCACAGAGAAGCGTGTTGTTCATCAACCGTCCACATGAGGTCCTCAGTCAATTACCCATAATTGGGAAAATGAAAAGAAATCAACAGGGTATAAAATGTAATGTTTTATATGTGAAAATACATGTATTGAAATGACAAAACACATGAACAATATACCAGGACCAATATGTCATAATGTTCCTCTCAGCAAAACCATTACCATAATGTCCAATGTTACATGTATCTATGTATTATAAGATAATATGTTCAATTCCCAAATGTTCAATTCTCATTCTGGATCCCAGCAGGTAGACTGAAAGTCAAAACAAACCACTAATCATTTTTACTATTGTTGGATGTATTCTGTATATTTAAATGTCTGCTCTGTTAGTTCTAAAGGACAAGCTTTTTTTTGCATTAGCTAAACAAAAAGGATGTTTTTTTTGTCATTGAGTATCTTATTGCAGTGGAAATAAATAATTGAACTATTTTATTTAACTGGTGAAATATAAATGCAATGGCTGCTGTTTTTTATTTATTTTTAACAGCGAAAATATTTCCTGTCCTTGTCTCTTCCACCCACACACACATAACCCTGTGTGTAAGCACCGCGCTTTTCACTCTGTACACTCATGAATCTGGTCCTAAAGCATACTGCTGAGGAAAAACAAACCAACAAGAGGTGAAAAATTCTGTGCGTGGATGATAAAAATAGATGATTGTTTTGTCCTAATTAAGACTTGGACTTGCTTGGATTAGATTCAGGTCAGTTTAAGTTAAATGCACTATTATATATTATATATCTTGATCATTCTACACTGCTCTCTGAGGAGTTGTACTGTATATCTATACCTACCTACATGCAGAGGCTAATTAAATACATCCCATCCATCCAGCCTGTAAAACCCCACATCAAAACATGGCAGCCTCTGGTTCACCCTCAAGGATCAAATCTGAAACAAGAGAAATGAGATGTGATTTATGAAATCCCATGCCTCTCATCTAAAGGAGATTTCTTGAAGTGCATACTCATCCAAAGAAACATCAAGCAGAGCAGAAAATCTTAAATTAGCCTTCTAAAGTCAGTGTGAGACAGAAAACCACATTATTGCCTGGGAGCGGGCTACAATAATTACGTCTGAGAGCAATATATTCCAACATTGAGTTAAAGAGGACGTGGAGGGAGCAGACCCAGCAGAGAGGGAAACACACATCCACCACCGACCCGATAGAACTACAACAGGACCCACATTCGTTCTTCTTCCAGCTGAACAGGCATGTTAAACTGTGACATTTTTGGAGAAAGGCTGCAGCTTTCAGAGCGTGTCGAAACGGTCAAGGCTTGTCCACACACATAGCAGAATATGCTCTAATAGCTCATGCAGTGTTTCCAGGTCGGGCTGGATACTCTTGATGAAGCTGGGGAAAAAGCTTTGGACTGGTGTGGTATATTTTCAGGTCTTACACAATACAGTGAAGGCCCCATGTCTCTTTGTTTTAGATAAGAAGTAGATGTGCAGGACACCAGGGCCCCATACATGATCTGGACTTCAGCCCAAATGTGAATAACATGTACCCCATATAAGGTGGGGTAAGAGCACAAAAGTTTAGGATTCTCACATTCGACTCGAGACCTCCGGGCGCTCTAGACGTCCGTCATGACATGTGTTGCTTGTGTGTAATAAACTTCATTATACCAACAAGAACAGTGTCCGCGGAGCATCCTTCCTCATCACCTCAACAGCACTGTCGCATGAAAGATACGACACTGGTAAACGACATTTTGGCCTGGGTTTTGGAAAAATTGTAGGAAGAATATCACCAAACAAGCTGTCATATAAAGGGTTTGCTTAGGAAAGGGAGGACCTACTTACCCACATGACATCATTATTGTCACTGATATGGCAGTTTGTGGGGTTACTATAGCCTATTTATTTAACATTTTATCTTTTTCTCATTTGATCCAGATAAGAAGCTTTACATGCTTTTGTTTTATGGTTCCTGGCGCGATAATGATTTGGGCTGTTTTTTTATTAAATTGGATCTAAAGTTGTGGTTGGGCTGGAATCTGTCAATCTGATCTGGCAACACCGGGCTAGCAG
The DNA here is from genome assembly GCF_027596085.1 of Anoplopoma fimbria. Classification (NCBI taxonomy): domain Eukaryota; kingdom Metazoa; phylum Chordata; class Actinopteri; order Perciformes; family Anoplopomatidae; genus Anoplopoma; species Anoplopoma fimbria. Next base: position 2,981,852 of record NC_072459.1, read on the forward strand.
AGCAATGCTAATGGGTTCAGGCGTTCAGACTGCTACTGCTGCCAAAATCCATTCGTTATCTTGTAGAGTTGGCAGCTGCAGCTCTCATCCAGGTGTAATGATGATGATCTGCGAAGCGCTACTTAATTAGCAGATCTATACGTTGGTCTTCTGATATTAAGACAGATTGAAATGCTCCGGTCTCTGAGGCACAAACGTGACAAATTACTCGTTCCCACAATCTGCCCAGAATCAGTCCTCATGATGCATGCTTCCAGTGCCCTTTCATATTGAAATGAGGAAGACGTTGGAGCGTACGTAGGCTGGGCGGCTGTGGAAAGAAGAACACCTTCAGGAGATTTAAAGGAGCGATCATTATTAAATATCAGTCATCTTGTCTTCACCTTGTTGCTTTATCCCAATTCAGGGCCCCTTTATTCAGTGTACGCCATTTTTTAAAGGAGATTTTTAACTTGTAAAGTCAGAAAATACCAGTCACTGGTTACTGATTTAGTATCACATGGTATGAATAATAGAATCCATGCATACATTCTTGTTACCAGCCTGAATGTTTTAATAATCGCATAGCATTACAGAAACATTCATTTGTATATGCTGCATTTACTATAAACCTGGAACAATAAAAGGGGAAGAGTCTTACTTTGATAAATATGTCTGTGGGCTCAGTGTGAAGTAATAGCCAGGAGACAGTTAGCTTAGCTTAGCTTAGCATAAAGACTGGAAAAAAGGGGGAAACAGCTAGCCTGGCTCCGTCTTAAAGCAACAAAATCATCTGCTCACTCATTCCCATGTTTTTTTTTTCATGTGGAATAAGATTTCTTACATTCTTGTCTTGTTGTGACTTTAGGTTGCCAGGCAGAACTCCAGAGTCCCTCTTTCTAGTCATGAAATATCCCACCACATAAGCCCCCCATAAAACCTTTTTACTCAGTATCTTTGTTTGATGTTTGCAGCTTCATATCCACCGCACAGATGTTAGAGGGATATACATCTTCTCATCTGACTGCAAGGAAGCAAATAAGCAAATATCCAAAATGTCAATCTATTCTTTTTTGACTAAAAGAGTCTTAATAAATCTCCAGAGGGAAATCATTTTGTGATTGACTGATGTTAACTTTTTATTAACTGGAAGGCATTGCCTCCCTAAAGGTCTTATTCTCATTTCACAGCCCGTCATTTTCAGCAGAGATATCACCATGCAGAATATTGCATAAGACACCCAGATATACTCTGTATCAACATTTATTTTTCCGTGTGAACAGTCAGCACAGTGTGTGGGAGAAGATTCAATGCGGTGTGTTCTGCTTTGGGCTCAGCATATGTCACGCTTCTCATGTTAAAAAAATGAGAGCCAAACAGAAACCCTCCGGTGTGAAGAAAGTCAGGATTTTGGTTTTGCTGTGAGGCTACAGTGTGCTAAAGTAACTCTGTAACTCTGATGGAAGTAAAAGTGATTAGTAAGTTCTGACAAGCCCGGCAGAGGTTGTGTCCGTGTTAAACAGCTCAAATGAGATCAATTAAAGCCGATCATAGTGGGAGGTTATAGCTGGGAGACGTGACAGAAACATGCCACTCTGATTTATTTGTTCACCCTGATGCCACCGGAGCACCCAGCTCTGGTCGCTCAGCCTGTTATCTCACACAGCTGCTTCATTTCAGTGTCATTACAAAGATCCAACACCTCAGGAAACAATTTTCTTGTGCATGTGGCTTAAGTGATTGGAATAACTATCTCCTGCTGCTCCTTTTGTTACCACGCAGGTTGTCGCATGCAGACACAACTAGCAAGACAATTATATCTCTGTTAAATAATTGCTGACAGGAAAATAAAGTAACTATTAGGAGAAACAATGAGGAAGAGCCAAAGATCCCAGCGGGCAATCTCTGTTGCTACATTAGATTCACTTGTAGAGATCAATCAATCACGCACAGGTCAGCTTACACTCAACACTTATTATAAAACCCTAAACTGAGTCATGGTTTAATCCACCGCAACAAACAGGAAGTCAGGGGAATTGATTAGCCAAGCGTTGAATCATTTATCAAACATCGTCTTTTTGCGAACAGTGAGCCAAGTTACTCATCTGAAGCGTTTCCTGGAGAAAGAACTTCTTTAATCATCGGTAAACAGATCAATCATTTACCACACAGGATGTGCGTTTTGGCACGAGGCCATTTGCTGCTTAAGGGACGTCATCTGTGACGGGGGCCTTCGCAAAGCAAGTCGAGCAAAGCTTGCAGATTTTGAATATCATAAATGCTCCAGATGAACGCGGAGGTGTACAGCGCCACGCAGGAAAAGCCTCAGGTGGAAACCATGCTCATGTATAGATTAACATTCATTATTATCGTTAAATGAGAGCTCAAACATTTCAGTGTAATGAGGACGGATGAGTCACTCAAGCTTCATTTATAGATGATGAGGACAAATTGGAAAGATTCTCATGATGTCGGTCGGTTTGTTATCCAGGAATGCGCTTTATGTTTCTATAAATACAGATGACATGAACGCTGAATGACAAATGAAGCCTACTCATTAATGTCTTTGGCTCCGAAGACAGAAGCTAAAGCTAACTAAAAGTCAGGCAAAAGTCTGCAACCTCAGCAGTTAAAGATCTGTGAAGAAGATATGCAAATAAAGAAACTGCATTGTTCTTGTATTGTGAAAAGCCCAAATATAATAGTACAATAAACTTGTTATTAGGTTTTACATAATTCTCAACTATGCTTTTACGTTTTTTTGTAAAGTCTGCCCACACGCTCCGAAGAAATAGGGGCTAGCATTTGATTTTCATGGCGAATAAATGAAACACAAAAAGCAAGAAAAGTGTTCTCATTGCAGGCAACATTTTCAAATTGTTGGGTCGTTCAGTCTCCAATTTGTGAGAGTGGGCTGAAGGTCTCTCACAGAGCTGCTCTCGCTCACGTCCCGGCAGAACAGCCTCCAGGGAGGACGAAACAAAAACCCAAATGGTTTTCGACTTTGGATTTAATCCAATAAATGAACTATCAAACTGGACATGAACCCGGTATGTTCCACGTGTTTGACAAGTCCTCAGTGCGGCTCTACTTCTTCTCCCCTTCATGTTGGACTGAATGCAGACTGGACGCTACAGTGACTCACTATCAGTGTCAAGTGGAATTACAGGACAGGACGGGCTGCAACACAATACATAGACATCTTCAATGTAACCTCTTTACATTCTGTTTATAATGTTTCTTCAACTAACATTCAACCATATTTCCTCTTGTTGGTCCTTTAAACTAGCTGTGTTAAAAAGCTGAATATGAAAAATGACTGTACTCTCCATAAAAACATGCCACACTGTGTCAACATTTTCAACAGCCGCCTGGTTTGACAGGATATTACTTGTTTGCACTTTTTTTTTAGAAATGTGACCCTTTAAGTACCATCATTCACACACTGTTGCTTCACTTTTTTTAGCCTCGGGGACAAACTGTACGTTTTAATGCTGGTTCAGCAGTTTCTTAACTCTATCTCTCTCTCTGATCTGGTTCTGCAGCCTTTTCACCTCCTGCATCAATCCATAGTTCACTGAATAACTCATAAGGACATGCAGCACGCCGGCTGTAGAGCTGCATGATACTTTTGATCTCTCTGAAAACTTTAACATCAAGTTCCCAACAACTTGATCCAAGATCAACATGTTTTTCTGCGATTCCCATTTGAGACCTCTTGCCTTTTACTGTATTTCCCTCATACGGCGTTTGTAGAAGACCACTTTGAAGTCGCCCAGAGACGCCTTAATAAAAGCTGTCATACACACACGCTGCTCTTCCTTTTATTTTCCATCTCTTTCTAGACTTTTCTAAAAAACCATCTGCCTTGATTATTTGTCCTACTTTTCAATCATGTGTTTCTTCATCTTTTTCTCTGCAGGAAATCTTTCTCCACTTCTCTCCCATGCACCCCACCGTCTCAATCACTCCCATTACAGCTTGACAGTCCACTCAGACAGCTGGGTCACAGGGCGGATGGACTGTCTCTCTCTCTCTCTCTCTCCCCCTCTTCCCTTCACACTCTCAGCCTTCCTCATTTGTCAGGACTGAAGCTATATGTGGTCACCAAGCCTCTCAGATCTACCTGAAATCTGAGCCACGCACGACTGTGGGGGATTAGTTCTGATACGTCTCGTGTGCTACACTCTCAGCTCTATAGATTCAATAATGGAGTGACCTTTACAGGCTGACAGTGAGACAGCTGTGACAGACAGTCTGAGTTACTGTTGCTGGAGCTGCCAGCTGGCAGAGGGAACCATGACTCAGTGATAGAGAATGAGTGTGGAGTAGCTTCTTAACTTCTCATTGTGCTCGCCACTGCCACTCAGGACACGCATTAGTGAGGAAATGCATACAGATGTGTCTAATGTGAAATGGGTCCATTTAATGAAAGAGGATGGAATATCCTGCAGAATGAGACGCTGCCTGGAGGCCATAACTCTGTCAGTGGGAGGCTGGAAATGTCACAAATATGAACCTGAAGACATATGAAAAATGATTTCCCAGGACCCTTGACTCTCCTCTGACTACTGGACAAATGTAATTTAAGTGGAACCACCACAGAATATATTCACACAAAAAGGTCCGTCGCCTGCTTTCCAGACAAACTTCACTGCTGCTGAAATTTAAGGGATAAATTTAACATTTTTGGAAACACACTTCAATCACTGCGTTCAAATAACATACTTTTTCACTTAGTACACACTGCAGTTGTCCTCACAACGTGAGTAATGGAGCATGCAGTATGCATTCATGTGTGACATATTTCTTCCTCAAAACATTAAACCTTAAACTTTAACCAGAAAAGCATGCTGACTTGCATACTGCAAAATGCGATCCTGGTATTTTTGGCATACTGCATTTGACATTCTCTGTATTGTGACATACTAAATATGTTTCTGGCATACAAATACAAATAGCGTGTTAGGATGGGTATTGGAACGCACAGATGGTTGGCTTACTTCCGCTACCATAAAGACCTATTCTTGAAAGTTCACTAATTATCTTATTATATCATGTTTGTTAATCCAAACAAAAACAAAAGTAAACGGACCAAGCCAAGAATTAGTCCTACGATGAACCAACCAACTGGCTGCTGGTTGGAGACTTATATTTAACAAATGGATAACAGAGTGGAGGAAATGTTTGGATATAATTCCTGTATGTCAAACTATTCCTTTAAACCTGCAATTAGTGGGTTTTTTGGCAACTTGGAAGCAGAAAGAACACAACACTTTTATATATTTATTTATATATTCACCTTTTAAGTTAGGTGAATCAAATATAGTGTGAGTGTTTATTGGTTCTTATCATAGGATGTGAAGCTGAAAAATCAACATGGATCTTTTTGATTCCATATATATATATAGTTGAAGTGAAACAGAGTGTTAGACAGGAGAGCCTTATCATACAGCAGCAGTTACTTTAGGAACCACACACACATCCACTGCTGCAGACACAGGCTCACAGACGTCTAGTTAGTTTCCATTTCACTCATCATGTTGTCGAGTGCAAACAGAATATTGACTTACTGCATCCAAACATGTGGAATGAGGAAAAAGCACAAAACAAGATTGAAGCAAAATCCAATTTTCAAAGCAGCCAATTAATCTGCATAATGGGTAATCTGCATAATGGGTAAAAAGGCAATCACAAAAAGTGTTTTCATGTTTTTTAACAGCTGTTGAAGTGCACATTCTTGTTTTCATCCACATGTGATGAAGACGCTGAGGGCAGAGAGAGATGAAGGAGGAGGAGTGAAAAATGAAGCTTGTACTTAAAAACAGATAATCAGTGTCTTGTGATCATTTTCTGAGCCATCATACAGCTTCATCGTTAAACTCCTAGAACCACCATCATAACTCATACAACTAGAATATGTATCTACACGTCACTGACCTGCTGCACCACAGTTTATATTGAAAGGTTTCTCAAATTGACTAATATTTCTTCCACTCTGCAGCACTTTGGACGTAACAGGTGCACTCCATTAAGTGTTTTTCAGACACCTATTATTATGGAGAAAGGCATCGGCATACAGGGTGCTCACACACACACACACACACACACACACACACACACACACACACACACACACACACACACACACACACACACACACACACACACACACACACACACAAACAGAGTCATTATGTGTGTTGCATTTATCTTTGTGGGAGGCAGCGGAGGGGCAGCTAGTCTCCACTCTGTCACACATAATAAAGCATCAGAGAGAGAAGTGATAAGAACGGAGAGTCATATACACAACATTCATGTCAAAAGTGGATAATTGGTCATGGAGACGGTTTCAGCATCTAAAAAAAGAAGAAAAAAAAAATTCTTTAGGAGATGAGGTGAGGATTGAAAGGAGAAAAAAGGACCTGGGTAGAAAAAGGAGAGTTACAGAGAGTAGGTAAGCAGAGAGGGCGAGGTGAGTGTGAGGAAAGAGGGATGAAGATGGAGGAGAACGATTAATGGAGGCCTGTTTGACCTCTCTCTAAAGAAAAGATGGCCCACCATGCCATGAGTCATACCGTGTCATGGCCACCGTCTAATTCACACGAGGAGAAAAAACACCTTCACAGCGCTGAGAGAGTTGTTGTGTTGAAGCTCTGAAACAACCCACACAGGCCTCATCACAGCCAAGACATTAAAGACCACATATACAAAACAGTCATATGTCTAAATGTCACGTGGCCTAACCAATTAAAAGTAAAGAAGAACAATTTAAACAACTGTTAAGGGGGTTAAACCACAGACTGTATATAAGAAGTGGACATAGTCACAGTGACATCACAGATCGGTTTGTGGTCTGTCGTTCTGAAGCCTCGGCTTCACCGTTTTCAGTGTTGCCATCTCGTTTTTGGTCGTCGCCATTTTGTTTTTTGCAACCAGAAAGGTTAGAGAGGGTGGTGCTAAGTACAACACTGAATAATACAATTTATTTTGTGGCGATTTGTCGAAGAAAAAAAATAAAAAATTAAAACTTACATCAAAAGGCCACTGATGCACCATTTAGGTCGGATTGTACTCAGGCAAGAAGTCCAATGTCCGTATTGATTCATGGTTTAGGTTGATTTTATTGTAATGATCAAAACAAACATCAAATTCCCAGACCGGACAACACTGTGGTAGAGAGATAGCTTTATGTTCTATCTGACTCTAGATGGAGCATCATTTACTAAATGAACATCATGCTGTATTGAAGAAAGACTTGAAACTAGCGAGAACTGAGACCATAAACTCATGTTTACAATGTTTACTGAGGTAATAAATCAATTGAGAAGAAGGTTAATTTCTGACGTATTTCTGCGACCAGAGGAGTCGCCCCCTGCTGGGAGTTAGAGAGAATGCAAGTTTAAAGTTCTGCTGCATTCACTGTTCAGATCAAGAGGTTGCTGCCTCGATAAAACCAAAAGAGAGAACACGCGACCACGGCAAGAACATCTGTAAGATGGTCTGTAATCGGTGAAGGATGGTTACAAGGACTGTTTTATATTTCACAGATTTATTTTCTCTTCCAAATACATAAAGTTTGGCTAGCACCTTTTTTTCCTGGCTCCTGGCATTAGAACTTAGCTTTTTCAGTTTTAAAACTCACCTCCTTTCTTGTACTTTACTGTTACTGACAGCTCACCTGTCTGCCGCCGAGTTTTTAACTCTCTGTCTGCTGGCAAGTTTTCTGAGCTTTTTACTACTGCTTTTTTAACTGCTTTTAATCCTCATCTTCATTTAGAGGACCTGGTATCCCTTTTTAATCACACCTGCCAGAATGTCCTGGACTCTGTTGCCCCCTTTAAAACCAAAAGGTCGAATACAACACCCCAGCCATGGCTAAACGAGGTCACCAAAGACTTAAAGAGAGACTGCAGGAGTAAGGAACGAAGATGGAAAAAAACAGGCTTACATGTTTTTTATGAAATTTGGAAAGATGCGATGAAGTACTATCAAGTGGCAGTTAAAGAAGCAAGAACGTCCTTCTTCTCTAATTTAATTACAGCAAACCACTCAAATCCAAGACTTTTATTCAAAATAATTGACTCAATGGTCACCCCCCCCCCCCCCTCTCATTTCACTGATGCCTCACAAGAGCTGTGTGAGCAATTTTTTAATTTCTTTGCAAACAGAGTACAGGACATTAGGCAACACATTTGTCCCCCAGACCGTGTTTTACATGTTAATAGGGATATTCTAAGTTATTTTAGCAGTTTTAATCCTGTATTGCTTTCCTCTTTAGCAGAAACCATATCCCGTATGAAATCAACCACGTGCAGCCTTGATTTTATACCAACGGAGGAGATAAGGCTTGCAGAATCAGTAATCTCTTTTAAATCACTTCTTAAAACACATTTTTACAGATTGGCTTTTATGTGATGTCGTCGTTTTATTGGTTCATTTTCATTTGGTCTTGGTATTTTATCTTATATTTGTTTACTATATTTTACCATTATCACTTGATTTTATTTATTTCATTATTTTATTTATTTTATTTATTTTATTTATTTTATTTATTTTATTTATTTTATTTATTTTATTTATTTTATTTATTTTATTTATTTTGTTTGTTTATTTGTTTATTTGATTGTCACTTGTTATTTCATTTTGTTTCTTATGCACTGTCTTGCTGGCTGGTCTGTCAAAGCACTTTGTAAACCTTGTTTTTAAAAGGTGCTATATAAATAAAGTTATTATTATTGTTATCTTCTGGCCTGCTAAGATTTTCCACAGCCATAGAGATGAAAGGCTTCTTCTATATTAAACTTCTCTTCCTCCTCACTACACAATGTTACCTGAAATAGAAACCGCTGAGCTCCTGATCCGAGCACACAGAGTCCCAGACCGCTCCACATGCAGCAGAACACGTCTGAGGAGGAAATGAACAGGAAATCATGATAAAACACCTTTCTAGCACATTCTATCTGCAGGATGTGAAACCATCATTGTGTGGTTTCTTATTGTGGCATTTCTTGATTGCATGGTCATTTTTTAAGTGGTGAAGAACACATACAGAGCTGAATACTTAACCGTGGGTGCAGCACTGCAGGTTAAACTCTTTAAACCCTTTCCAGAAATCACTGAAGTGTGTATATATATATATATATATATATATATATATATATATATATATATATATATATATATATATATATATATTCTATTTCTTCTTAACTTTACAGTTTTTGTTCAACACCTGCTCAGGTTGTGAAAGATTCAAAGCCTGCCTGACTGCAGCTACCACACACACATTCATTCTTTTTCCATTTTGGCGTTTGAGAGAAAGTTCAATATTAGTTCAGAGATTATGAATTGCAGAGGAGAAATGAGCATATTGTGTAATGGTCCTCACTATCAGTCGCAGAGACAGTGGCACCATCATTAAATGAAAACTCGGACTCCGTCTTTTGAGGGAGTCTCATTAAAACCCTCTTATCTTAGTGGAGGGTTTCAGCTCAGTGGAGCAGCAGCTCACACGATAACGACTTCGGTGACATTGCATCGTCTCTGAGCATATTATAACGGCCGTCTGTTAAGGTGATTTAAAATAACGCTGGATGTTCAACTGTTTCATTCATGAGGCCAAAACAAAACCAAAGAGTGGAGAGAAATGGATTACGATGGAAATGAAGCTGGAAAGCTTTAGTCTTAAAATGTATCTATGTATTGTGATGGCACACAAGAAATATGATTGGATAAATGAGTATAAAATAACATGATATTTCTTACACATTATGTCCTGCAGAGTACAATAAATTGTCCATGTGAGAAACCTTTCACGTGTTCGTCTTTGGAGAATTAATTATTCGGAAATATGTTACTGTTCCTATTTGCTCATGTTGACCATATTTCACACTGTGTGAAGAAACAGAAACAGAAACAGATATCAATAAATCGAAACTCATAAAAGAATGACTGTACATAGTGAGAGGGAGCGACTGGAGCAACATTTAACTTCACCTGCTCTGGGGAGGCAACAGTTTACTGTCTCATTAGACCTATACATCTTTTTTTGAGGGGGAATAAATGCTGGTTTACATGATTTTTCCATGATGCATGATAACAGGACGCCATGCTGTCAGGTTTGAAATGAGCCCTTTTGTACTCTTTGGTGCTAAATCTACAGGATTAAACCAATCGGTCTTTAGTCATTAAAACCCTGCTGTGGTTTCATGTACGCCTCAGGTTCTATTCATCTTTACACCAGTCTCGTCCTTAAAAAGATTCTCATCATTACCTTCTGTGCATTGACACAGTTTTCATTTCTTACCACAACCATTCTACAGTACGAGATAGGGAACAAAATCCAGTCTTAGTCTGTGCAGAGATTCATTCTTAGGGTTGCTCTGGTACAGAATGAATTTGCACAGAATGAGGATTTTGGTGTGTTTATGAGGATTATCCTGTTTATTATCACAAAGGAGGTGATGTTTACATGAGCACAGAGAAAAACAGATTAATCATATCCTGATGATAAATGACATGATTATGCTAGTAACCCGGTGACTGAAAGCTGCTCTCTACATGCGCAGCGCTGATTGGCAAAAGATCGTTCAAGTAGAACAGCAGCTTCTCTTCTAACACTGTCCTCCACCCCGATGTCAGCCGCTCACTGTCACTACCTCCACGTCGGACCGGAGAGCAGAAGATGAAGGAGATGAAGATGGGAAAGGATCTCTTCACATCCATTATGAGGAGGGGAGCAATAACAGCAATCAAAAGCTGTTTCAAAACACATGTGTCATGATTGCAGGTTGTACAGATGCAGGCAGCAGGATCCATTCAAGGGTTTACTTGAAATGGCCATCAACAGAAAGTCCTCTGACAGGAAGGCAGCAGGTAGCAGTGAGGAAAACAGGGAAATTCAAAAGACTAGGAGCAGAGAGAAAACTTAGAATACTAAGCAGTGGGAAAACGAGAAACTAGGAATAATGACTAGAACGCTACTTACAGAGTGAAAGGCTGATGATCTGACACCAAGACAACATAAACACACAAAGACAGGACGTCAAACAAGAAAAGACACAAGAGGCGATGACTTTCACACTAAAACAGGAAACAAACTCCATCAAAAACTCTACAGAAACACTTATGGCCATGTGAAAATTGTGATAGAGGAAATTATAGCAAATCTTCAACCTTGAAAAACACCTGCAGTTGCAGTCTTTTGATCTCTCAAAATCAATTGTTCCTCCGGCACTGCTTTTGATGTGACAGTGACAGAGTTGGTGGTATGAAGACCTACAGGCTCGTTCGGTTTAGACTACAGGGATGTGAAGCAAAATGCAGTTTGTAGTCACAATTTCCTACAATTAGATAGACCCCCCCCAAAAAAAGCTACATTATGTAGACTGTGGGACGCAGCTGCCCTGAAGCTTAGACTTCTTTATCTCTGTCCAGATGGCAGCAGGGTGAACAGACTCTGGATGTGGTGGGTTTAGTCTTTTAGTATCCTTTGGGCTCTTCCAATACAACAGATGCTCGGTAGATCGATACCGATGATGTTCTGGGCGTTTTTTTGTCACCTGCTGTAGAGCCCTCCGGTCCTGGGCCAGTTTGTAAAGTTTCCAGTTTCCAATATATCTCCTCTGTAAAAGCTAACAAGAAGAAAACACAGGACTTCTGCCTTCTAAAGTTTCCTTTAGAAATACAGCTGTTTATGATTCCACTATCAGTCCATGATAGGTAAGATTCGACCAATCAGACTGATAATGTAAATTCTTAGACTAAGACACAGTAAAGAACTGGACCAGGTGTTGCCTTTGTCAGCAGGGTAAGAAGGAAGAACCAAAGACTCCTCAGGCCGATCCTTCTAAAGGAGGACATGACGGGTTTGTGAAATTGGAATATTCCTCTGAACAAAGTTAGACCCTGCAAGACTTGACAAAGGTGGTAGGATAGAGGACTCCTTCAGGCAAAACCAGGCATCATATAATACGAAAAGCAGGTTTCCTGTTCAACAACACAAACCTACACAGGGCTGGAACGAGATGAACCGCAGCAGCTACTGAAGACGAAGGCGGAAGAAGCAGTAATCCACAAAAACACTTGAGTGTTTCCTGTGAGACTCAAGGAGGTGAGCTGAGAGAAATACGAAATGAAAGTCAATCAGAGAATAATTGAATGAGAAAGAACACTCAACTCACACAAAAATGAGTGGCAGAGATGTCAAAACACAAGAATGGAAGTATCAACCTGCCTGCTCAGATTGATGACAACTTATTATTATGAATTAATCTCACAATTTAAAAGGAAAATTATTTACAATTATATATAATTTACACCCATATTCTATTATAAATGAGGGCATCAATACTCTTCGCCTGTATTTTATTAAACAACACTTATGTACAAATATATTCGTTACAGGACATCTCAACATGGTGTAAATGGCTTTGGGTGCATCTAGTACAAATATCCAAACTCCACTATGATACTGTAGGTATTCACACAACATTGAGTAAACACACTTGTGAATTTCAAGCATTTGCAATATTTTTTTTTTCCAAACAAATGTAACCGTTTGAGTGTTCATGGTTTCTGTGCTAATCTAACTGAACCATCAAGTGAGACATTTCATCATGACTTTAGTGAGGACCGTGCTCCTAATGCAGCCGTGTAAACCTTTAAACTGAGGCTTCAAACCCAACACATTCAAAGTACAATCATGCAGCTCCCTGAGAGGTTAAACCGCCGTAGAGTGTTGGCAGCCGGTCCTTGGTCAGAAGTAAAGGAGTCGAGTTCATGTATCACACCTTCTCACCGTGGACTCTCCTTTCCAAAGAGATCTCGCCGAGTGTTAGAAAAAAGTCTGCATCCACATGTCCTCCTCTAGTCATAGGCAGTCTCTGCACAGCGCCACCTGGCCGATGCGGTAGTCTCTGCAGGGGCAGAGGCGCCGGTATTTGGACCCGGAGCCGGCACAGCTGAACAGTAGTGGATCCTGCTGCAGACCACATTCTGCATGCTCCGCTGAGAAGGCAGGGAAGAGGTGGTTCATCTCCGACTCCACTCCGTCACACTGGAGGTCCAGTCTGGAGACAAAGACGGAGATTAGGACGCAACTATAAAGACTTTTAAAGGTTATTAGTTAGTATTCCACTAACACATCACAGTAGTATAATTAATATTAATGTGACAGAGCTGCCCCTTTAACCTGAAGGAATGAAGAGAAGGAGAGATACGAGAGGAAGAGGGCGAGCTGGTGTCTTCCTCATCATTTTGAAACTAGAAGTGCCAACGAGCCGTGACACTGTGTGTGGAGGGAAAGTTACTTAAACCAATGTATTATTTAGCAGAATGAGCAATTCAAGAAGTCCAGAACTAATCAAGAAGTAATCAACAGTGTGGATAGTGCATTGGGCAAGTTCAGAGTTAAAGTTTCATTTTGTATTTGAAGCGAGTCAATGTTCTGTAAATCACAATCACGGCTTTTAAGTTAAGTTGAAAATGGCAAATGGACTTTTTCACTCTCTCCACCGTTCACACATCCACTCACACACTGATGGCAGAGGCTCTAATCTATATGCTAAATTCACACACACACACACACACACACACACACACACACACACACACACACACACACACACACACACACACACACACACACACACACACACACACACACACACACACACACACACACACACACACACAGAAGGACTTCAGGCAGCAATTTGGGGTCCAGTATTTTACCCAAGTACTCTACGACATGCTGTATGGAGAAGCCTGGGATCGAACCGCCGATCTTCTGATTAATAGATGACCCACTCTACCTCTTAAAAAAAGAGCTGCCTCATGTACATCCAAAGATCACGGGCAAGTTTTTCTCATGTCATTCAAAAAAAACTTTATCAGCACATTTTACTAACTTTTCATTTCAAGTATTTTGTCTTAAAGTACAATTTTTTTAAAACTCTGATACATACTGATTACTTTAAATGATGTTCAGTGTTATTTACCACATGCATTAACAGGAGCAAATTAATATAGGCTATATATATAATAAGAAATATTTTTGGGCCAAATTGTCAGTTAATAAATTCTCCCTCCTCTTACGCGTTGAAGGCCTCCTTAATGTTGATGAAGCGATACAGGGCAGGTTCACACATGAGTCCTGCGCTCTGACACGCCTCCACACACGACTGGCCCTCCAGCGAGGCCAGAAGACGCAGAGCGCTGAGTGGCGGCCAGGACGAGTAGGAGCTGGCGTTGGCGGCCCACGCTAGGACGCTGGAGTTAGGAAGGAGGACGAAAGGACCGGCAGCACCGCTCAGCCAGGACGAGTTCACCGCAGGAAACGGAGCTTCAGGGGAACAGAAGTCCTGCAGGGGAAAAGATAAAGTGACATCAGAAATATCATCAGTGTTGCATTGCAAATGCTTTGACCGGTCAGCTGCAATAAACTCTACACTCTGACAAATTATGCATTCAGCTCTGGTACACGGTCTGGAAATAATAAAAGAACCAATGTGACACAGAGCTGTTTATCACAGCTGACAAGTCCTCGTCAATCTTCCAGGAAACGATATGAATGCAGTTATGCCACCCAGTAACAGATGATGTTTGGAGGCAGAATTAGGCTCTGGTGAGGGGTCTGATTAGATCCCCCCCTCAAGCTGGGGCTATTCATAAGACCCAGGTAATAACATTTCTCTGACATGTCCCACTGGCCTCCAGACCCGTTTATTAAAACAGGCTCCCAGGGCCCGCAGGCAATAACCAGGCCTCCGATCTCTCAATCTCTGCTGCTCTTCCACTCCTAAACACAGACGGCATCTGTGACACACACACACACACACACACACACACACACACACACACACACACACACACACACACACACACACACACACACACACACACACACACACACACACACACACACACACACACACACACACACACACAGTGACACACACACATAGTGACACACACACACTCACACAGCTCATCAGGAATTTAACGAGGCATTGAGAGGGCCAAGGTTAAGAGACAGAGATGGATAGCAGGGGAGTTTAGAGGTACTGCTATTTGTAATTATCTTTCCTTTTTAATTAAAATAGTTAATTTTTCTTTTTTTTTGTGGTGCTTGTATGAAAATTCCCACAGTTCTTAGGATTTTATCTTTCTGGTAATCATTGACAAAGTTCTTGTTTATGTGATGAGAGCAACTTTAGAATTATATCTTTTTAACACCACCACTCTGAGTCATAAAGTCTATATAAAGTATTTTTGTAGATCTGAAGGGTATATGTTTTAGCTGAGGTCTGTGCTTTGTGCATAATATGACAATGTGCAGGTGAGTCTGTTTTAATCACACATGAGACCTTGTTACTTAATTCTGCACACTCTATAATGCGATTGATGACTATAATGGACATTTTATTGACAGGCTTTTTTCACAGCAGACATCTTGACTGGTCAAAGTAGCAAAAGTACAAATGCTCATTAAAGATAGCTCTGTTTGATTCAAGTGACCCAGTAAGACGTGACAGTAAGCCAGCTTGCACAACACCCTGAAGCAGCTAAATGGAATTCAGCCATCACTAGGTGACCTCATCAGTAGGTTTCATGTTCATCCAATCAGGTGTCTCAGATCTATGATGTCTAGTTGGATCAATCTCCTGCTGGGTCAGCGGGTCATTGTCTCCATAAAAATGGACGACGCCACAAGAAATCATCCTCACCTATTGTTTTTTCACAAACATCTCTTAATGTGTGTGTTTGACCTCCACCAGTGTGTCTCTGGAGCTAAATGAAGATGATTTTTCAGTTGAATGCCTTCTCCCCGGCTACAGCGACACAACCAAACAAATGTGTGTCATCATCACATGCACTCATCCAGACAATGTTTACAGAGGAGGAG
The DNA here is from genome assembly GCF_027596085.1 of Anoplopoma fimbria. Lineage (NCBI taxonomy): Eukaryota > Metazoa > Chordata > Actinopteri > Perciformes > Anoplopomatidae > Anoplopoma > Anoplopoma fimbria. Next base: position 2,997,741 of record NC_072459.1, read on the forward strand.
ACTGAGCTGTCATAAGAGTCGATTGTATAAAGGGTAAGAGTGTGACGGGAGGTGAGAGGATTATTGGGGGAGATAACGAGGAGGAAAAGTTCAGACACACGCTAGAAAAATGAGGGTAAGAAGATGTTAGTGACTTGAGTCTGACTGAGTGACATAAAACTTGAAAGGTTGAAAATAGTGGAAGAGAAGGTTAAGAAAAGTGTAGGAAAAGAGAAAGAGGAAAGTCTGATGGGAGTCTAAGAATACATGCAAGACAGGTGTGTGTGTGCGTGCGTGCGTGTGTGTGTGCGTGTGTGTGTGTGTGTGTGTGTGTGTGTGTGTGTGTGTGTGTGTGTGTGTGTGTGTGTGTGTGTGTGTGACAGCCCGTGAAGAGATGGTGTCATAGCAGAGGTCACTTTCCTCCAACCTGCCACGGTCGGACACTACACCAACCATCACATGACGGATGTACAAAGAAGAGACAACAACATCCGTAAAAAGACAGTAAAGAACTGTGTGTGTGTGTGTGTGTGTGTGTGTGTGTGTGTGTGTGTGTGTGTGTGTGTGTGTGTGTGTGTGTGTGTGTGTGTGTGTGTGTGTTTAAATGAACAGGAAGTGATACAGATGGACAGGTGAGTCGTTGATACATATGGTCTTAAATATAGATCAATACCATTACTTCCTGAACAGATTATCTATTCAGCAGATGGATTTTGAAATCTCAAAATCTTGCTAAAGACTTTGGATTTCATTAAAACACACAATCATTTATATCTTATCTCTGATTGATTCATTCACATTGCCATTTGCATAAAAGATTGGATAACTAGTCCATTTTTATATAGGAGTATTATTTTTCCCTTCCATCGACATCCTAGAGGACCATCATCGCGAAATATGAGTCACGTGTTCGTCTATTGAACTCACAGCTGCCGCATGCAAAGACTTTAATAGCAGGCAGAGTGGCCGAGGAATACATATTGTGGCTAACCAAATAAGAAATCTCAGAAAGGAACTCCCTAAATAGAAGTTCAGTTAATTGGTTGAATATAATGAGTCTATGAATGCTTCAAAATCATTTTGCTGTTTCTGTTCTTAAAGCTACTATCACTCATTTATCCTTCCCACATTTCTTGGAACTTGTGAAAACGTTTGCTTGAATCCCTCCAAACAGGCGGAAATAAATACAGACACACATTTGGACCAAAAAAAACCCGCAACCATGAAGGTAAGCAGGAGGACAAAAGGTGTGGTGTGTATCTGCTCCTAGAGATGCCTCACAAACACTTTGCTGAGGAACAAGAAACCAACACGTCAGAGAAAATCTATTTCTCTCTCCCGTCGACAAAGAAGCCGAGGCGCCTCACAATGAACACTGACCTAATGAGCAGAGGTGAACACACATTTCCTTTTGTCTCCAATGGCAGTGCTTGGATGCAATGGCTTCCTTCCCTCATTCATATTCCGTCCTAGTGTTGTGTTTACTACCATCTAGACACATCTCTTGAAAATGGGGACGCTGTGGGTGTTTGGAAAAGCTGATGTTAGGCCTGTTCAAATTCTAGAAATGCACCCAAACCACTGCCAACCCGTTGCTTAGTAACCGATTCACATTTATCTGTAATCAGCTAATCAGATAATTGTCAATTATTATGTATGTTCTGTTCTGTAGTTTATTAAAGTTATACTCAGTACTATTATTAGATTTGCACAGTAATGATTATCTCCGCCATGAGAATCATACGTTTGTGTTTGTGTGTAAGTGAGTGAGTGAGTGAGTGTGCAGCTCTGTGTCCATCCACACAATAATTATTCTGTCTGTATATATAATATTTTATAATATTTTAGTTATTGTGGATTTTTTACTTACTTATTTAATATTCTTTACTGTGTAATTACTTATTTAAAATACTTGTTTTGATCTTGTTTTTTACTCTCTGCTGCTGTAATCCTGCAAATTTCCCCGCTGCGGGACTAATAAAGGATTATCTTATCTTATCTTATCTTATCTTATCTTATCTTATCTTATCTTAGATAGCCTCGTAGTCTGGTGCCCAGCTTTGGCTGCATGCTCAAGGACCTCTCATGGTCGTGGTGACTCACCCTTTCTCAAAACAACTTTTACAGCCTGTGTTGTACTTCCATGGACTGCCTGCTGAGCCCTCACTCACTACTCTGAACCGGCCGATAGCGATGAAACAGCTGAGTGAACCGCTGAATGCCTGCTGCTGCTGCTGCTCTGCACCCAGAGACTCAGTGGGGGGGAAACAGTTTGTTCACTTTTACTGTTTTGGACTGCACGTAACGGAACTACTCACAGCTGACTGCATCAATGCCACTCAGACATCTGCATATTTATAAAACCAGAGCGTATCTTTTGTGTGAGACGTGCGAGTGAGAAACACCTCACGTACACTTGTGGTCTTGAGGAGCAGTCAGTCGGTTGTGGTGTGTGTTCGTTCAAACATTGCAGCAGCAGCAGCGTTCGTTGCAAAGACGTCTGGCTGATATCTACAAACGACTGAGTGCACCTTTGTAGATTGAAAAGTCTTTGAAACTGTCAATAACATTTTGTGTCTGTGTCTTTACTTGATATTCAGGTCATACATATACAAACGTCAAAAAGATGGTAATCTGCATGACAAATACAGCTAAATATAATTTTTTTAATGAAAAATGATTCTGCTTATAGTGATCAATTTGACCTAGACAGCTCACTATAAGTAGTTTCCACTGTATTAAAGATATATACTGAATAAAACACACATATTAGGACACTCTGCCTACTACTACTTCTACCACTACTGGTATTTAACCTAAACTCCCTTTGTAGCAATGATTACAATGGTAATTTAGTAACATTATTCATTAACTAAGCTGTTATATTTTCAGTAAAACATTATTGCACTGCACTTCTTTTCTTCTTTTAATAAAGAGCCACATTGAGCCAGGCTCAAGCAGCTGAACAATTAATCTGGTTCCTATTTCTGTGTTTGATTCACACCACCAAACTGTGACCAACCTGATCTGCTTTAAAGGAACAAATACACCTAGAGATAATACTTATTCATTCATTATGACCTTTCCCAGCATGCTCGCTGACTTAGTTGAGTTTTGAGACCCACCTGGTTCTGAATGTAGGCGTGAACTCTTTCTAGCATCCCCTCACAGGTGTACTCGTACGGCAGGAAGGGCTCCACCTGCAGACACAGATGTTCACACAGATGAAGAAACAGTGGGGGAGTGTGTGTGTGTGTGTGTGTGTGTGTGTGTGTGTGTGTGTGTGTGTGTGTGTGTGTGTGTGTGTGTGTGTGTGTGTGTGTGTGTGTGTGTGTGTGTGTGTGTGTGTGTGTCCCAGAAGTAAGACATTATAATTAAAGGAACAGAGCATCTGATAGTTAATCACAGCTGACATATTCATTAGCATGATTGTGAGAGGCTTATATCATGCCACACATTAAAATCAATGGCCTAATACATCACAGGTGACAGCTCTGAAAACTGATTCCATTATGTTTAGTGACGACGACATCAATATGTCAAACAATGGATTAAACTGACGGCCGACCACAGGTCATCCAGGACTGAGGGGGCGGATGTTTTTGGGCATTCTTGGTCCTTTGGGTGCCGTTATCAGTGTCGCTCTTCAGGCCTGTCACTCATTTGTCTGACTCTCTGATGACAGGAAGTGGATTCTAATTCACTGAGACGCAGATCAATAGCTTTCTAGTGTTTTATGCACACAGTGTGGAGGAGAACGCAGCCGGAACAGGAAGACGTTCTGCTGGTGCTGTAGAAGAACGACTGCAGTTTGATGTCTTTGGATGTAAGGAGGTTTATATGACTGTAATCACTACATTTCAAAACCCATTGTGTTTTTATGATATCAATTATTATGAAATATATCAGGATGCATTCTCTCATGAGTCTCAGTGCAGGAAGTGACTGTGCAATGAGTATCTCCGTGGTCTTTAAAGTGAGATCTCATTGTTTACTATTGGGCCACTGAAGCACTCAGGCTTTAAAACTGATAAATGGTTCCTTTTAGTGTTGTGTTCCTTTTAGCACTTTCTTATTACTTTATTTCATCTGAGTTTAATGAAATGTATCTGGCACTTCATCAGATATTCCGCAATACAATTTGCCTTTTGGGCATATTTATATAATAGAATCTGAGCGAGAGAGAGAGAGAGAAAAGAAATGCTTCGACGAGGGTGATTTGAATTCAGCAGCGGAAAAAACATTTTTAAAATGACTGCATAAACTGATGGCATTGCTCTGCCACAACAAAAAACATTCATTTTTTCATGCCATCATCGATGTGTATAAATTTAAACTTGAGGTGGGTTATGCTCGGAGCAGCCATGTCCAGAAAAAAAAGGCACCAAACCCAGCTAGAGGTTAAGATCGGGCAGGTGTCTCAGACAGTTTAGTGCTTCTTTATCAGCCTGTCGCCTCATTTCCATCATGCACTGTTGCCATGGAGCCATTAGAATCTGAGGCAACAGTGTGTCAGACGGCTCTGGAGCTTGCTGACAGAAGACGGTATCTGACATCAACAACATGAGCAGCAGCAAGAACAAACATTATGTGCTTTAAGTATATATATATATATAATATCAGTAAACTAGGATGCATCTCATTAAACTTAAACATTGCATCACATATACCCAACTCCTAGTATCAAAACACGACAGAAGTTGAAGAAAAGCTTTGTTAATTTGGAAAAAATGCGCTTATAGGTTGTTTTAGTTATATGAGAAGATTGACCCCACATGTTTGTTCTGTAACTATAAAGCTACAGCCAGCAGTCCATTAGCTTAGCTTAGCACAAAGACTTATTTATATGATATATGATTATCTATACTATAGTTAACATACAACAGCGATTCCAAATCACAATTTTTTATTCAACTGTGTCTGAATCAAATATACATGTACTTAAATGCTCGTTAAGATGATTCATTTAATCCTTTACATAGAAGGTGAAAGGTGTGATTGCTATAGTTTTTCCTTCCACTAGGATCCACCTTTTAAGCACTTAGCAGCCTCACATGTGGTATTTCATTTTGCCTCTGTCAGCAGGACACACAGGGTATATTTAACACCCCTGGCATGTAGAGGCACACGTGCGTCGTGTCACCGCCGTGTTGCCTCGGTGTTGTTCTGGCGACAGATTGAGCACAGCGTGATTGATTAACGTGATCTGCTTCGGACAATGCTTTCTCTCTGCAGGGCCGGCCTCTGGAAGGCTGCCATGTAAACCCAGGTGTGGGCGCAGTTTACCTCCTGAGCCTCGTATTGTCTCAATCAATTAGCGGTTCGGAGAGCGGAGGGCGGGCCAGCTAAGCATTTTGATGAAGAAGAGGTCAATTAAAGGCTGAGGGCTTCAAAAGTGGGCCAAGCCGGAGAATAAAGCGTGTAAGAGCAAACTATCATCATCATTATGCAGCCGTGTACTCTGGTAGACTAATATTAGAAGGCCATTATTTTGTTGAATGAGTAGTGCTGAGCTTGAATGGTAAACACCAATAAATGAACATACATTGATCCTCATGATCTCACGGATGGTTGCATCAAACTCTTCGGAGTTATTGAAGTCGATAGTGATGACATGCGGCCTGCCAATGTACTGCTCTGCATACGGATGCTGAGAGGACACCTGGGGAGGAATGAATGGAATATATTATTCACAATCGCAATAAAACGATTGAAGTTGAGATCTGTGTAATCAATATTAATTAGTTTTTTAGAAGCGGCATCATCCTCATGCTTAAGATTAATTATAAGAGCGTGTACCTTCCTGGAGGTGGGCTTCCCTCTGAAGAAGTCATGATTGAGAGAGCTGTGAGAGGGATTAAACTTGGGTTGTAGGAAGATGCAGCCATTGGCTATGGCCTCCAGAGGGGCGGGACCTTCGTAGGGGAAGCCAAACCCGATGAACAGCTTGACGGGAAAATAAAAAGGAGGAGGAGATGATGAGTCTATACACTGAGCTGCTCATATCCAGGTCAACACACACCTTTTCTAAGCTCATGAAGGCCTCAGGGATGTTCCCACCTTGGCCTTTCTGAGGAGCTGCTGCAGCTCCTGCTGAGGCAGCAGACCGTGGTTCTTCACAAAGGCAGGCACCTCTGGAGGACGCTGGGTCTCGTAGTAGACCGTCCCGTGGATCTCCATGTAGCGATGCAGAATGGCCAGGAACTTTTCCTTTCCCTTTGACACATACAGGCACAAAATGAGATGCAAACTAAAACATGTTTGGTTACTGCTTTATCATCGCAAACACTGCTACAAGGGTGGGCCTATTTGTTTCAGTGCACCAGATCCGTATTGGTTGGTTTCAGCCTTTGATTGCTCACTTTGTGTTTGGCAATATGTTTGCAATGCCAATACTTTTGCCCTCAACGTATCAAATAATGATCCGACCGGCAGTTTGAGCAGATTATTTGGCAACTTTGTCGAGCTGTTGTTGTCTTATGTTGCTTTGAAAACTCACATATCAAGGAGCAGACGTCTATGATGTTCTTATTGGACTGAACAGGCATCCTCTTATTAGCTTTTTCTTGTTTTTATGTTGGACTGTTGACGTTACACACTGAAGTTTCCGCTGCTGCACCGACACCGCTATGACCGGTTAAATGATTTGAGTAGATTCATCAGTATTACACACGACCACTCTTTAAAGGGCAGAGGAGAAAAGCCCAAAGGTGTTGGGGAGGGCAGTAGTATCACTGCAACCTGAACAAAACTATCGGTTAATGGAAATGAGCCGAGCAGATCCAATGAGCTGAGTCAGCTGTTGTTAGCTCTAACGTCATCATTTTGGTAACTGGTAACTGTCCGGTGCCTGTAAAGTTCTAAAAGCTTAAATCAATGTTTATCTTCTTTGTTGCCCCGTGGAAACAATTTACTTGAATCATTTCACTGAGTTTATCTCAAAAAAAGTGTTTCTGGGGGAATGATATGAATTATTCACTAATTATGTGTCTTCAAGGCATAAATCATTTATAAATGTCATCTGAGTGTTATTCCTCATTTTTCATCCTGGGCCATTTTAATGTCTGCGAGAAACAATGAAATAAAAATCACACTTTCTTCTTCTTCTACCTACATTCTTGGATTCATGTGAGTCCCAATGAATTACAATTATGACCCATTTTATAGTGAAAAGGAACGTATGACAAACATTCTCAACCTTATTCCTTCATATATCCAAATCTGTTTTAACATTTTTATTTTTATGAAGCTCCTCTGTGCTACATTACAGAATTCATGTTTTAGTAACAGATCTAGATAATGGGAGATATTTTACATAATTGAAATACTTTTGAATGTCATTTCAGGAAACAGAACTGACATCCAAAAGTTGGGCTATGATAAATTCATGCGTTATGAAAAAAAGATTTTTTTTTTGCTATTCGAAAAATCAATAATGCCAGTGAAAAGCAGGTGTACTTACTTGAAGCTGTGGGAATGCATCAATGATGCATCATGGGATGATGAATGTAGAATAGTACAGGGTGAGAAGAGGGAGGGCAGCGCAGTAGTGAGAGGAAGGTGTAGAGGAAAAGACAGAATATGTATGTATCAAGTATTAGTCGTTTCTCCTCTCATAGGACCTTCACAGATCCCAAATCCCTCATATGAAACTCAGAACCATAAAAGGTGGAGGAAGAGACCGCTCTCATCGAGGGGGGGTTCATTGTCTGCAGAGACCCCGACACTACCGGCTTCATGGTGCAATCTGTCGGATGCACAAATGTTACACTGCAGCTCAAGTTGTTGTGAGAAACAGGGAATGTTGTGTTGGTGGAGGAACAAAGCTGCAGTCAGTGAAGAGAACCAAACCTTGTGGGAGGCTGCAACACACTTCAAAGATACAGCAAGAACGGGAAACCTTGCCAGCAGCTCGGAGGGAAAATTTACTCTCTAAACAAAAACGATTGTTCCTCTACCATCACACCTCAGGCCAGATTCCTGGAGGACAAACTTGTTTGGAGGAAATGTAACAGCCAGTGGGCGTCGTGCAGGTTTGATTAGGAAAGTGAGATTCAAAAGTTCTCCAAACTTTACATTTACCTTGATTTTATCAGAATCAGAGAACCTCATGAATGCAACAACTATAACGTTATGATCTCACCTTTGGGCTACAACTTGAGCTCTGTTTTTATCCTATATTTGTTCAAATTTAAGCAAATAGCAGTTCCTGTTTGCAATGAAACAATCAATGTACAGACGACTTTCACTGATACAGGAGAACATTTAAAAAAGTGAGGATTCTCAGGCATGTTATGGAGTTAAATGACTGGATTTTGTGTTTGATTTCTAAGCTGATTTCTTTTATAATTTAATATCGATAGTGGTAATATCGTAGGTTGTAGGTGACACTGAATCACTGTAAGTATCGTGTGAGTGTTCTGAGTTAAGACTCCCAGGAGGAGGATCATTTTTGACTCAAACTCCCTTCATGCAGTGTCTTTGCGTCACGCTTCTCCTTCCCCACCTCCCCTTCATCTCTCCTGAGCCCCACTCACAGTTTGAAAACCTCTGCCCTTAATCATGGTTCTATTAATACTTTGTTGGTGTCGCTACCCAACGGGTGCCCTAGATCGTGGCCTACTGCACATTTAAACATTAAGTTTGTCCTAAAATGATTTTGTTTACTATAAAGTAGTGTATTTGAAGCTGAGGGATTTGATTTCTAAGGAGAATGTACAAAAACAACCAAACACTACATTGTTAAACATAATCGGAACAAAAGTACAGTGTTTTGTATTTGTGGGAGCCGTCTGAGAAATCACTCAATATGATAGACGATGTATTGTTACCCTCTGAGGCACATGGCATCTAGCAAGAGGAATGGGACTCAATATGTCATTTTTCTGTGCGTTTAGACGGCATTATCCAAAATGGAACCTGATAAAAATCACTTCTTCTCCCAGCATTTTGCATCAAACAAAGTCAACATTACAGAGATTCCTGATTGCAGAACCGCTTGTGTATGTATGAAAGATCAGACAGTAGTGATTGTGATCATGTTCGGTTCTTTGTTTTTCTATGTGTGCCTATTAAATTTATTTGTAATTTTTCATTAGAAAGCCACAAAGTAAACATTTTAAAGTTACCAAATAACACAAAGCATGATAGATTACAGGTTCTCTTTTTACATTTTTGCAACTAAACAGCCTCATCGCACAAATGAAAAAACGTGCAACAAAAAACAGATGATTTGTTGACAGTGTTGCAGGGGTTACTGTGTGCTACTGACCTTCCACATGCTGGCTTCTTTGCCGTACACAACGGCCATATTGTTAACCTTGTTCCGCTGAATGTTCAGTCTCTCCGTCTCATTCAGCTCCTCCGCCACAAAACCCATAAAGGAGTTATCTGGAGTGTGGGCTGCCAAGGACAAACAAAGCAATTGGCAACACAACTGTTAAAGTCCAATTTCATGTCTCCAAAACATACGACTGAACTAAAGGACCTAAAGTGGAGATCCGGGCTGCTGTGCATGCAGAGAATACCGAACGAAAGGAGAACTGTGCGGACTCTGAGAAGCTGCAATTTATAGTGTTTTATTATGAATAATTGTTCCATTCATTTTTGAATCAGTTAAATAAACAATACAGTGTATTTGCAATCACATCGATTGGCTGGTTGACTTGTGTCGCAAATCAAGAATGAGGTGAAACAACTTTACAGAACACTTCCTTCTCCGTCATCTTTGCTGTAGTTTTAACCTTCAAAGATTTTTGGGATTGCAGCTTTAAAGTGCCGCAGTTTACAACTCTCAGGATAGGAGACAGCCAGATGAACGGTAACACACAAAGGAGGTCTACTACAGCAGGGAGACATCAAGTGGGAGGGAGAAAGAAACAGTATTTTCAGTCAATGTTCAGGCCCAAGATGAAAGCTTTCACAGCGTCGGGCTTTGTGATGAAAGTATTGTGGAAGCAGCGGGGCTGCCGATTGTCGCTGAATTAATCGGAGGTTACACAAACAGAGGAAGTTTCTCCTGTCACCAATTTCAAAAATGCGCCATGAATGCTTATGTTTGTTCCAGAGTTCTCTTCTTAGTCTGACTGGTGGTGCTTGGCCTCGCTGTTACAGTCTGAAGACTTTATAAACTCGCAATCTGCTCGCACTTACAGTCACATAGACACATGCACAAAGTTTTTGAGATCATCTGTGAGAATTATGCAGATCATTTCACTTCAGCAAAGAGACAGTCTGTCTGAGAGAAATGAAAGCCCACATACGGAACATGGTCATGTACTGCTGGCCGTGGAGGTTCCAGTAGCCCCAGTTGGTCCGGTAGCCGTGCAGAGTGGCGTACTCCTCGTGGTTGTAAGCAGGCTCCGTGCCGAAGGTGTCAATCACTCGGATGTGGCACCTGAGACAAAATAAGAATTACGCTAAATTAAGCTGAAATGAGATCAAAGTTTCTTTCAAATAATCCCCTGATTTAGTGAGACAAATACTTGCTAAAGCTTGTTTTCTTCCACCTAATGAAGCACATAAATGCTTTCTTGGAAACCAGGCGAAACATTGGAAATTGATACATCCATCTGTTTCGGAACACGACTAGCTGCCCCTCTGGTGTGATTTCTTCCACGAGTGTGTTTCGCTGATGGTTCAGATGGTGAGTAGCTGCGACTTGGGTGTGTGACACAACTATGTCACAGCAGGTGTTTTGCTCAGGAGCCAAAGAAGCGCAGTGTCGATTGTGAAGTCGTATAAGCGGTTCTCAAGAAACCTGAGGCAGCAATACCACAGGCCCAGCCATCGGTCCTTTTCCGAAGAGGCATATTGTTGCACTAGTTCTGCTACAAGAAGAACAATCAACTGCACCTAAAGGTTTTCTTCAGAAGAAAATGTGTTGTCTGTACTTCCAACAGGATTTTGCAAGTACCAGCTCATCTCTTCTTACTGTAGTACGTTTACATTTTTCTGTCGCTCAGGCCTATTTTCTTCCACCCTACTCCACCCAAGTTCCGCCCTAATGCGCTGTCATTGCCTGCTACTAAACGGCTGTGATTGGTCATCTACATCGAGCGGACCTGGTCACTAAGTGCTACAGTAGGTCACATGTTTATCCCGTTGATAACGCTTCTTGAAAATGGAAAATGAGCTGAGAGTTTTCCAGAGTATTTCACATGTGAGGTTTGGGCTGTAGACGTCGTTCTACATAAACAGGATGTAAAAAAAACTGTCAACAACATGACAGCCATGAAAAATGCTTTTCTCATTTTGAGCTATGAGAGTTCATTTCAGCACGATAACTGTCTTGCTGTCAGACTGTTGGTTTGCAAAGCTGTCAGTGGTGATGGATATCAAAGTCCCCCCCCCCTCACTGAGCCGAGCCTACGAGCCTCAAGGTGAGACGTCAGAGGCTTAAATCACAGCCTTGTTTCACAGTCACCACAAGGCCCTCTGCTGGAACAGATCATGACACAAACTGGACAAATCTGAGATGAATTTGAGTCAAACACTTGGACGAATCTCTGAAATACATTTGAAGGAGATGCAAAGCTTTCTTTCCGCGAGTGAGTCTCTTTGGATAGACTGGAAAATGCTTAAAATTCCCTCTGATAATGTGAAGGCTACGCTTCAACAGGGAATAGATTACATTCCTTTGACAGCATCAACACTAAAACATCTTGAAACATGTTGTGTAAATGTCCTCCCAAATCAAAATCACACAGAAAAACCAAGGAGGAACAGAGGAGAATTGATGCTTTAAGTTTACAACCAGAGAAGAAGAAAATTACATTAGCACTTTATCAACAGTGAATATTCACACTGACAAGTCAAAAAATCGATTGATGTAATCCGATCTGAGATTTATCAATGCCTTGCCTCTCTAATCAGTGTCAGGGCAGGAGAGGGAATTAAAGCATTGGTCTTTCACTCAGGGACAGCTGAGGAGTGCTGGTCGATCAGCTGACCTTGGACTGATGCTGAGTGGAATCAGAGGAGGTTTCCACTGCCGCTCTGCCAGGACCTCGTCTTACAGAGCTCAGAAAGCAGGAGAATCACCATGAAATATTGTGAAGCACCTTTCTCGTCTCATGAGTAAAATGTGGAATAAAAACAAACCGCAATCCAGCTCCATAATACCGTCTAGCAACATGACACCCAACATGATTATCATTATTTACACACTGCTGTGACCTCTTTCCTTCTCCGTAAATACATTTTCTTCCCAGAGTTGTTTTTCTGTGTTTGGATAAAACTGAGGATTTGCTTTTTACACTGCTCAGCTGGAGCTAAAGATCAAAAACTGAATTTACAGAAAGAAACAAGCCTAGAACCAGCTTAGAATTGTGGATTGTTTTTTGTTTAAACATTTACAAATATATGATCTATATTTTAATGTAGTTCATATCTGTGTAGTTTGTGTACAGGCTTCTTCAACTTTCCTAAGTGATGCATATAAAGAGCAGAGTTAGTGATGAAGCCTGCACCTGGTTGATTGATCACTGTGTAAAGAGGCCAAATTGGATCCTCCATAAGGGAGAATTCTGCTGATGCACAGTGAAGCTACCGGCCCAGTGTCCACCAGCCTGCAACACCAGCCAGTCAATAAGCCAATGCTTAAGTATTTCAGCATTAAGGCAATTACTGGTAACGAAAATGAATGCAACAAACAAGCACTGCAAATGGGAATGAAAAGACACACTTATATAAACGAGAGAGAGCGAGAGAGGGAGAAAGAGATAGAGAGAGACTGACTTGTGCTTCCTCAGTGACAGACCCATGTGCTGCTTCATCTGCTGTAAGCCGTGGTAGTCGGTGTAGATGAGGTCAAAGGGCAGAGGTCCCGTCAGAGGGCAGCTTCCTCTTCCTGGAGGGACACCCAAAAACCTGCAGACAGGTCGGGTGAGGTTTAACCGTTGAACTGAGCCAAACAGTGTGCACAACAACAACAACAATCACTGTAATCCAACAGAAGAGATGAAGAACACAAAACTTAAATAACCATTGTACAGTATCGATAGAGGCTGATCCATGTGTGGACAATTTCAAGTTGTTTTGGGATTTATAAAAGGAAATTGCACACACGTACGTTAGGTTAAATTAAACATTTGTAGTACTTACATTTCCTCATTTGTATGGATGCAAACATATAGTGTGAAATCTAAGAATCCAAGGTTTTTACTGCTGTACTGAGACATTTCTCCCATTTCTCCGTGTGTGTGTGGGTGCTTGTATCACTTCTCGCTTGCATTGTTAGCTTTTTTTTTTCTTGCTAGTGGCATAGCTATGGATGACATTGTCACTCTGTTGGTCGGTTGATCTATTGCCTATGGACTGAAATATCTCAGCAACTATGACTGCCATGAAATTAGTGCACATATTATTGCTCCCCATAGATTGATCCGTAATAACTTTCATCCTCAGATTCTTCATCGTGCACCACCATCGTGTCTAAATTTCAATGTGTCAAATACTTTGGTTTATAAAAAATGGCAAAAAAGTGAGGGATTTTGGACACAGCACTGCTTACAACATGTATTAATCCAGCCTGAGTATTATTTATTTTGTTGTGTTTTCTGATATAATTTGCCCTGTGCTGGTTTTCTGTTACTACAGTGAACGAGACGGGTTTGATCAGTCGCGATAAAGCAGCTGCAGCCTGAAGAAATAAGACATGAATAACACCCAGACGAGAGCGGTTACAAAAGAGCCTTATCTTACCAAAACCAGGAGAGACAGAAGATATAAATGTATCGTCCGCTATGACAAAGTACGGCGCGGCTTCAGAGCGCTCTGCTTTCAGTTGGGATAAAGGTAAAGTGCTTTGTTTGAGGAAAAACCCAATCAAGTGTGTCTGTTTTTATTACAAGAGGAAGAGCCGCTTTGTCAAACTTCAGTATTCCTTCAGAGACACATACCAGTACAGCAGAGGAAGAGTAAGTGGATGTGCAGATCTGTAAAATACTCTGCGGTGTGCTAAATGTAGTTTACTGGAAGTCAAGATAATGTAACATGAGGCAGTTTGTAAAAGCATTTGTTTAGACATGATAATAGAGCTCTGGGGGACCACTAAACACACACAAACAGACTGGTACTACAATATTTTTCCATTTACTTTGACCGAAAACGTAATAAAAACGTGAGAAACTTTAAGCTCAATATCTAGACACATGTACTGCAGCTTTCTACATGTGTAACCGAACAAATTAAAGGCAATAGAAAAGGTACTTGAGGTTAAATATCTAAAAAAATAACAAAATGTAAACTTTCTTTCATCAAAGCTCTGTCAAGGCTTCGTATTATGTCTCATATTTCAAAGAAAAGCAAACCAAAAGCATTGAAAGCATCTCTGTAAAGGATAAAGTATTCAAACATTGTCTTCAGTCACTGTTTGCTGGAAAATATGAAAGCGTTCAGTGTTTTCAAAGTGCATGTAGTCCATGAAAGTTTTCGCAGTGGTAGTCACAGACCTATGACCTCACACTGCACTCCCTCTTTCTCTCACTACCTGGCTCAGAAACACATCCTGCGCAACCCAGCGTCCACACACACACACACACACACACACACACACACACACACACACACACCTACAAAACAAAAACCTGTATCGATCCTTCTTTGGACAGTGAACATATTCAGTCAGCACCGCAGCCTTTGGAAACAGGCATAGCGGCCGGTTCCCCTACAGTAGACGGGATAATGAGAGAGTGTGTCAGCCGACGGGGCTTAAAGCTGCGGTTTCATCAGTCAAAAGGTGCACACTCTGGCAATTCAGCGCTTACACAAACAAACCTGCTCTTCACTTCTTCACGCTGTTTTTCTGTTCTATATATTGTGTGAAGTACGCAGTCAGGTGGATACAAAACAGTCCAGATTCCAGGTTCTGACCACAGTAAGGTCACATAATACAGGAAACTGCAGCAACTTTGATCTGCTTTAGTATGAACCGTGTTTTAGGGCTATTTCAGAAAAAAATGATAATTTCATAGCTGGGGAGGGGGAAAATTGAATTGTTGTTTTTTTAATTTAAAAAAATAAATAAAATAAAAAATAAAAAAATCTTTTTTTCTTTTAAAATTCAGAGATTAAAGTTGTACCTTTACGTGAGAAAAATCTGAAATTTCCATATATTTCCAAATCCCATATTTTTAGAAAGAATTCTGTAAGAATTGTGCTGTTATTGTCATAAGGATGACATCTGAGAGAGGTGATGGTCCTCACTTCTGTGTTCTTTTATGAACATGGATAAATACATATATATTGTTAAAGTCACACGAGAGTAGAAACAAACAACATGTATCTTTGACTGAACTTTACTTCAACACATTTACCACTAAAAACCAAACCTTGAGAAGACATAACCCTGAACACACTGCTTTACTATAGTTAAAAAGTACATAGCAGATGAAGCTCTTAAGCGTCTGTACCCAACTGTCTCTGTGTCCATGTGAAGAGAAAACAGCACAGAAAAAGGCAGATAACATAACTACTCTAGTTGAGCCACAGATTACGGTGAATTATGTCCTTAGAGTTTGAGGAGAGGGATGTTCAGAATACCCTGTCGATCCTGCTGCTGCGACTCATCCCTGGATAAGTGGATGAGAATAGAGGATGGATAACGAGAGTCTGATCCAATATAATATTTTCCACTCTTTAACGGAGGCATCTGTGGTGTGATGAGGTTGATCCATGTTTGCAAAGTGAAGAAATGTGCTTCCTTAACAAGCTCTCCCACTATTTATTATTACCACAGTTTTGCACTCTTCATTTTACACAACAATGTTTTTTGTCTACAGTTTTTTTAAATAAAAACTGTATGACTTTATAATCTCCAATATTATTATTTTTTTGTAAATTAATTTAATTTATTTATTAATATTATTATTATAACCTACAAAGTCCCTAATACTCTGTTGTAAAAGGATTCAGACAATTTTAAATCTTATTTTATACATTTTTACACCCTAATTTAGACCTTTTCTCCAGATGACAATGCTAACATGCTGATGTTTATCTGGTATAATGTTTACCATGTTGAACATCTCCCTTTAGTGTGCTAGCATGCTGGCAATTGCTAGCAGTAAACACAAAGTACAGCTGAGGATGATGGGAATGTCATAAGATTTTAGTTGTTCATAAATCCAAGTATAAGACAAATAGTGATTTTGACTTTATGATGGGACGAAACCAAAAGATAAAGAAAAACCAAAGTGTTTACAATTCATTCTGAGGTGAACATGATTGTCTGTACCAAATTACATGAAGATGGATCCAATATTTCTTGAGAAATTTCAGTCTGCACCAAAGTGTGTGTGTGTGTGTGTGTGTGTGTGTGTGTGTGTGTGTGTGTGTGTGTGTGTGTGTGTGTGTGTGTGTGTGTGTGTGTGTGTGCGTGTGTGTGTGTGTGTATGTGTGTGTTTAAGGTTGAATTATGGCCTGTATAGCCTCTCATGGTTGAATGGGAGAGCAGATGTATTACAGTGACTCTACGTGACTCTGCTCCTCACAGATCCACTGAAGCTGCTGCCGTTCAGAGGTTTAATTGGATATATGCAAATCCGGGCAAACTTTAAGGGAAGAGTAAAGGGATTAAAGTGCATTAAGGAGCCCTGAGTCTGGAAACGGGAGCACACACATACTGTAACACACAAGCACACATACATTATACAGTTCGCACACACAAGCCCGGACAAAAAACTCCATCTCTCGTTCTCTCTTTCTCTCCGTCACAGATGCACACGCAGGCTGGCTTTATTTAATCTTTTTATCACTATCAACAAATCCCATGAAGAGAACACAAGCAGCAGTGAATGCATCCCACTAACAAGAACCTGACACAGCCTCAATGATTTACAGCTCCAAACACACATAAAAGAGCCATACTGTGGGTGATATGTATTGATATACGGTATAGTGGTGTATAGTGGTGTATAGTGGTGTATAGTGGTGTATAGTGGTGAAAATGTAGCATAAACATGTCCAGAGTTGCTCTCTTTAAATATTAAAAGATGAAAAAGAGGCCATTTTATCACTGTGTACAAATATGTTTCTAAATGTGTTTTTTAAAAGTATGAAAGTGAGCCCAACGGAAGACCAACATCTGTTTTAATGACCTAAAAATGGAGAAATAAGTTTCGAGAGACGGATTGCAAAAGAGAAAGACTGCAAAAAGAACAACAAAAGGCGCAAGACCTGCATATTTCTCGACACCATTTGACAACCATTGGGCCTAATTTCTCTGTTTCACAGCTGGGCACTGGAACCATGGCAACCCAGCAGTTTGGGGGAAAAGGGAGAGAGTCAGACAAAAGAGTCAAACTGCATGACAGGGCGCATATGTCCAACAGTGAGGGGAATTGGCTGAGGCAGAGCCACAGGTGCATATGAGGGCTGAGGCGGAGGCTGTGGGGTTTACTGAGGGCTGCAGGCCGGCCTCGCAGTGTGAGCTGATGTGCTACTGTGTGTGAAACCAGCCTGCAAGAGGAGACAGAGTCTGGCATGCTAATCGACCACTTGAGACTGCAACTCACTTACTTTTGAACCGCTCCGTTAATGTACAAAGAAACTTGGAATATAACTGCATTCATGAGGAAAAGAAAAGATCAGATTTCTTTTGTTGTTTTTGTGTTGTTTTTTTACTTCCTAAAAAAGGGACTGCAGTGCAAAATCAGCAGCTCATTTGTGTTTGCTCCCCATTATTCTCTTCAGTTTCGATTCTGCAAGCACTTTATGAGCTGTCAACATCGCAAGAGAGCATCATTTTCTTTAAGAGCGGTAAACAAAGTCCTAATGCTGCAAAAAAAATTCACAATTTTTGGGTGCGTAGGGAATCTGTGGGAGAATTGGTTTAAGCTGATCTTGTCATTTAAAAGAAACTAGTGTTTTTCTGTGAAAATCTGTAGAAACAAAAAAATCTAAGCCTTAAAGGCAACATATAATCAGAAACACTGACCACAGTTGCACACTAAAAGCTCTATTGTAAACGTAAGGACTATCACTCAAGCACTGCACTATTAACCTCAATTAGTCACCACGTAACACGGTGCTGAAGAATGATCCTGAAGATGTTACCTAACGGACGGCCTACACTGGCTATTTTTATCAATGCTGCTGTTTTTGCATTTAATCTCAAAGTGTAGAAACAAAGGCACATCAATCAGAAGGCTGCAGGGCGAGAGAGCATCAGCACTTATGGAAAGGCTCAAGCTGAGACTGGCAGCACAATAAGGCTCTTTGTCGGAGCTTCGAGGGAAATGACAGCTTTGATTTCAAGTTTTTTTTTTAACACTTCAGAAACCTCTGCACATGCCTGTCATTACTCCCACTGTTCTGGCTGGTGGATTACAGACACAATTGACCACCTCCAATTTGTTAAATCATTTCTGAGGATTACTCATCACGCAATTTCAGGCGCGTCTGTATGTTTGCAGGGAGAAACCAGGAGAAATCACCTGGTGTTACATTACATTACATTGATGTCATTTGAAGACGCTTTTAGACACAATTGATCAACTGAAGCCTGCTAGACACAATTGATAAAGAAACGCCATCGGCGAAATGTCTACGCACACAGCAGCACTCACATGTTGCATGTTAAACCAGAGCCAGAGATACAATCGTGTGTAAAGACAGTGGCGTTAGATGAGCATGAGTGAGAGAGAGAGAAGGTGGACAGAGTGTGACAACCATCTGGGGATAACAACACGACTAGGTGGCAGAGTGTTCCAAATTGCTTCTCCACTCTGCTGACAGAATTGGCTAAACCTGAGAGGCTGCAGCTACCTCCACCCTCCTTATCCTCTCCCTCTGTTTTCTTACTCCATCCTCCCCCTCATCCACTGCTCCTCAGGTGTTTAGATGCCATGCTCTGTCGCCGGCTAATTACCCACGTCCCTCTGGGAGAGGATGAGATCCCCAAGCGGAGGTGACAGCTGTCTTAGTCGCCCCGCAAACTGCCGAAGGGCCTCCCTCCTCAGTGTGCTGGTGTTCCTGTGATGTCACAGCCACTTCAGCCTCCACCTCAATTACAGCGAAACAGGACTGTGCTTCTGCTCTTGATCCTGTTACCGCTCTCTCTCTTTGCATGGATCTTCCTTCTTCCCTTCACGACTGAATATCCTGTCAACCAGTTTCTAGTTTCTCATACCTCAATGCTACCATTTCTCTTTTTATGGATGATGCTTTTAGTTTAAGAATTACACAGAGGATGAATGATGGTGCAATAAAATCTAAATTGTATTATGGTTACATCATAAAATGTTTTATGTTTTCCACATTCAAGTGAGATGTATTTACTTTGGCAGGAAATATGATGAAGCTGTCAGAGTATATCAAGACTAGGACAGCCATGCTAGCACCTCTGTGAGGCACAGTTGAGCTAACATCAGCATGCTAACACGCTCACTGATAATGCTAACATGGTGATGCTAAACAGGTGCAATGTTTACCATGTACGCCATTTAGATTTAGCGTGTTAGCATGCTAATATTTGTTAATTAGCAGTAAACACAGAGCAAAGCTGAGGCTGATGGGAGTTTTGTTAGTTTTGCAAACATTAAGATTTGCTAATATAGATTTTGACCTGATGGTAGCCCGATATGAAAAGTTAAGGGATCACAAGAGTTATTAAAATCATTATATTATCACATAAATGTGAACATCTTGTTGAGGAAATGTCAGGGGATATATATAGTACATTATGTATGAACCTTGAATCTCTGAACAACATTTCTTGGCTGTTCAACCAAAAGTTGTTTACACTTTTCAATGTGGACCAACTGAACGTCATTGCCAACCAAACAGTGTATCATTTATTGTGTTACCATCAGCAACAGGAGAGTAAGGTCACCATTCATCAAGGAGACATCACGGTTTATAGACAGCTATGCAATCTGCTATGTTGCTTCTGCTTGTTTGAGAGAAGTCTATGATTGTCATCGGCTATGTTAACTCTGCAAAATCATGATTTCTATAAACTGGTCAAGGTCCTAAACAGGAAAATATCAAAGAAGTGACATGAAGCACGCTGTTGTACAGACATAAACATGGAGGCCACTGAGGTCTTCGTTTAGAGTTGAAACCAGCAGAGTCGGAAAAAAGGCATTCATTCAGTCATGGCTCTTTATGTGGCAGAGCCAGAGGTAGTGGGATTGTGACATTAATGGCTTCACAGCGCAGAATTGTGACAAATGTTGATCTAGAGTGACATAAAAGTCACATTATTCCGTTAACTGCTCAGACTCACGTTGCAAAAAAAGAGTGTGTGGGAAAAGGAAAAGACTGTTGCGTGGTGGTTCAAAGACGACACCTCAGTGGAGCATCTGCAGGATCTTGAACGGACAAGACGGGCTTGAAGGAGGGATATGTGAGCATAACTGATTTGAAAGACGCCGGCCAATGTGACTTCTCAGTGAAGCCACCGGAGAGAATGACGGATGCCAATTAGAGGCAATTATGTGATGCAAACCAACAGCTTGACTCCCACCACAGCTAAGCTCCCGTTGCGACTAATCAGTCTGTCGAACGCTAAACATATCAACTATCCTGTCCACATAAGAAGCACAGCAGGCCGTTCAGTGATATTAAACTCCTTTCGAAAGCCTGGGTAGGAAAGTGAAGAGCAGGAAATGTAAATAGATACAAGCCTGAGGGAATCTGTAGGAGCACAACCCACATAATGATCTGTCAATTTGATAGCGCGTGGGAGAGTAAGGGATGGAGAGAAATGTTCCCTTTTTTATATTCGTTAATAGTCACAGAAAGGGGATTTATGGATGTTCAGCATCTGCCATTAACTGGCCAATTCAAGATATCCATAAAAAAAAGAGTAGGATATGTACACTGGGTTGCGTTTCGTGGGGGGAGTGAATTTGGTCTGAGCCTGATAATAAATCCAGCCTTCCATTTCAGCTTTCCATCATATTTTTCTCCAAGGCTGAACATTTCATTTCATGATGAATAAAGACCAATATCAGCCCTAATGGAACGCCACAGCACACTTATATACATGTACATAAACCATAAGAATCTCTCAATAAAGCATATCTCTCTGACCTAAATGCACACACACCCACACACACAAACGCATACGTCTATATTCATCTGTTGGAAAGTATTAGCCCTAACCATGGCCGATGTTTCTTTGTGAGTCTTTTGCAATTTTTGAAACATTTCTGATGTTATTCCCAATGGAGACAGTCTGCAGTGATTCAATACACCATGACACCAATTAGTGGGGTAAATAATAGCACGGCTAGCGGAAGCATTCCCACTGCGGCGTCTTACCCCCCTAACTGATCTCCATGGTCCATTCTTATCAAGGCAGCTTTTCTTCACACATTTCAGATCAAAGGGCCGCTCTCGCTCGTCAATGCCCTTACCTCTCGCCTACAGCAATGGATACGGTGCTCAACAACAAGCGCACATTATAATCAGCCTGTCTGCTTCGGCTTCACGTCACCCACTGGCAGAAAAGAATCAACAGAAAACTTTCTAAACGGTCATTTTCCTTGACCAGCCAGCGTGAAGCCCGAGCCGCTCTGAAAGATCACAACGGCGAGAAAATGTCCTAGACAGGACTGGACCCGTCTGAACTGCACCTCGGCAGCGTGACAATCAATAGACTTTTATTTTTAGATGGAACCGTCTCGTCTGCCTGACTGGATGGCACTTTTGTGTAAACATATGTGTGAGTGTGTGTCAGCTGCTATGAGCACTTGTGTTTGTGAGGATGAGCAACAAGCCCGTTATCGCTCTGCAGCCGGCGAGCTGCGGTAGGAAGGAGGTGCACAAACTGTAGAGATGCTATCAAGCCCTCGGGCTGGAACAGCACTCTGCAGAAGGAGAGATAGCTTATCTGTGCGGCCAAAGGTGATCGGAAACAATGTGTGAGCAGCGGTGCCGTGATTGGGCAGCCGATCCCTAACAGAGCGCACAGAATGGACAATAAAGCATTTTGATTCAACGCATAAGAATAATAAGAATAAATCATAAACCAACGGATGGTTCCTGCACTGATGCCCCACAGAAACTCACATTAAATATGGATGTGAGAAACATCACCACACAAAGCTGAGTATTGTACAATGACTGCAGAAGCTCTGCTGACAGCTCGAAAAATATCGAAAAATAACACGATCAGAGAGGAATAAATCAAATCTAAACTCACCCGTGCAGCTCCTTGAGAGAAACCGAGATCTTGAGGTTGTGTCCCAGCACATGGAGGGCTGTGAGGATGTCGGCCCATTGCACCATCTCACCCAGAGGTCCCCCCTTCAGCACTTTGGGACTGAAGACATCCCCAGACTCCTCTGTCAGAAAGCCTACATGAACTAGAATCTGAACGCATAATGAAAAGGAGAAAAGTCAAGGCAAGAGAAGAGTGCAGCGAACTCCAGCATTGTGTTTCATTAAGCAACGTTTGAACTATTTCTGCACTATTGTAGAGAAGTCTATATTTCCATAATTCTTTTCGATTTCATTATTCGGATAATCTCGAGTTTTGGTGACTAACTGAGGTTTTGTGGGAGCAATTTTCACAAATTCTTTAAAGGATACACATGGGAATAATTTCATATGTTTGGCATGAATCAGTGATGGCACATTTTAAATATAATTGAGTGTTTAATGAAAGCGAGAAAGCAGAGCGGCAGCAAAGTCACACTACGCGCCTCCTAAGAAATACAATCAACTGTGCATGGAGCTGAAATGAAAATTGACCTGCAGAGAGCTAATTAATATGCAGAACGATGCACGGGTGGTTTAATTGCTGATGGGGAAGGATAGAATTTCCAGGCTGTTAAATATGTAATGAAATTAGATTTTTTTTCTCAATCATTTTTCTCTTGAAAAAACTTTCCATTTAATTCATCTATTTGACACACATTTATTCATTCCGTGACAGTGAGTTATCTCCACCTCTTACTCTAGATATCAACATGAACCCCTTTGACACCTGTTTAGACAGGCAGCCGTCCCTCTCTCCGTAGTCCAAATGGCAAACAGAAAAAAACTAATATGTTATCAAATTTCCACTGAACTATCCCCCAAAATCAATTTTTGAATAGAGCTGCATATTAATGTTAAGTTCTGTATCAACAAGGCCTGTTTGAAAAGACTTTCCCCATGTTTCACTGGCTGGTCTAGTGTGTATCGGACTGGGCTAAATTGGTTTTCAAATTGGTGTTTTTCAGATTTAAATCAAATCACTAGAAACATCTAAATACTTTGTTGTTCAGTTCTGATACCAATCCAATAGAAAGTGTGATCTCCACACTGCTGACACAATGGACTTCCCCGTGTGTGAGCCACAAAGCTGTTTAGCCTGCAGTGCTGTACACATGTGTGAGTCCCACGTGTCAGATGTAAAAGCCACCCCCCGAACCACCATGCCAAATGGGGTCGGGCAGAAATCTCCGTTTGGTGATTCAGGAAAGGGAATTCAAAGAGCATATTTATATATATATATATATATATGTTTGACAGCAGCTGGCAGGTTGGGAACAAGTCCTGTGTCGAAGGCTGTTTTACCCACAAATAGTGTCTTTCTTTGTCTTCTTTCCCACACCGGCACCAGACAAAGTAAACACACTTTGGTTGTAGCCTACAAGCCACGGGCAGACAGATTGTTGTTAGCGGTGGGACCAAAGAGTAAGGATTTATAGCTCCAGCATCTAAATGGATGGAAGTGAAGATTGCAGGTATCTTTACAGTAAATGCTGTTTAATAAACTGAGCAGCTAATTAGCTTCCTAGTCTGCAAACTGACATTCACAGTGCACTTTTCCCTGGCTTGGTACAACCTGATAAAACCAACACAACACTGATGATTCATACCTCAAACATCACTGATACCAAGTAAAGAGTAGAAGTTATTATGGGTAATTAAGTGCACACTAAGAACAGCAAGACCGAACAGGAAGTAAGAAAAACAGGCTGTCTCTCCTCTCTACAGATCTTTCTATTGATGTTTCAGCGATGGAAGCCCAGACTGCAGCGTCTGGTTAACGGACAGTAACTATTACTGTCAACCACACCATTACAATAGACAAAGCCCTCTCCCCAGTGGGGAAGAAGAAGGCATTTTGGAAGAGTGAATTGTTATTAACAGAACGGGCTTTGATTTATCCAACTGTTCAAAAGAAACGACACACACACACACACACACACACACACACACACACACACACACACACACACACACACACACACACACACACACACACACACACACACACACACACACACACACACACACACACACACACACAGCAGAATGCCAGGATACAAAAAGCAGAACACTACAAATGAATGTCTTTAATTCCTCTCGTTTCATTTAAGCTTTTGGAGTATTAAACAGCTTTCCAGCTACAGAGGGATCTGTACAATTTGGTGAAACTGATATCTACAGTCCTCTTCCTCTTCACTATTGGAAGAAAACACACATAATGACACTGGTGTTTATCAATATACTTTACTCCTTTGAGACACGCGTGTAAAAGAGTCGCAGATATCAGGGACGAATGTGGCTTCAGGCAAAAGAAACATGAAATGAGATAGTAGAAGTATAGATACTGTATATTGTCTCTTCTCTTTTCACCTGTTCAACAGATATGAAGGTCTATCTTTTCCATTGCTGAATGTCTCATTTACTGCTTATGGGTGGGTATACAGATAGTGTTGCTACGATGATGGTGTTGTGTGCGCCAAGATTTTATGGTTAGCCATATTAAGTTCAACAGCAGAAATGATCCCACATGTCAAGCAGTGTAAAGTACGTAGGGTAGAGAACGGCCATGAAAGCTGCACACATTTTGGTGGAGCTATAATATATACTCATAATCTCTGTGGGTCAGCCCGTTTAATATATTCTGGACAAGAAAACTAAGCAGCTCAAAGTAAAAGAAGACTGCCGGTACACCCACTGACAGCGTTCAGAACAAACAAATCAGTATGTGCCACCAACATATCAAAGAGCCCCTAAAGGCAAAAATAACTTGGAAATCAAGGGATGAAAGTGTAGCAGTTAGGAACACTGACTGTGTGAAGATCTGCAAAATACAGTATTTTTTAATGTTACATAAATCTCAGTGATAGAAAATGAAACATTTACTGTATGTTTCCCCTTTTTTTCTGGGTTAATCCCTTACAAGTCATAGTGTCTGATAAAGGTTTTAACATTTACCCCAGGAGGGGTCTAATGTCAGTTCATCAAACGTCTGTTCCAGCAGGCCGCGCTGCAGGGAGTTACTCTGCATCATCCACTATGTCTGTAAGTCAACATTCAGCCATTCACGCCAACTGGTTCAAGATAAAGGGAGATGTTAGTCCAACAAACTGATCACTTAGCAGCCTAGCATGTGGGCATTAATGGGCTGTCTGGCTTTCTGATGTTTGATGCAAAACATCCTGAGCTAAGAGTTGTTTTTTTTCTCTCTTTAATGCCTAAATTTGGAGCTGAGGAATATGTTTCCAGAGTTACAGAAAAAAATAAAAAAACAAGAAAGAAAATCTGTTGAAATTGAGAAAAGCACTTTTTACTGGCTCGTCCTCCGCAGTCTGTTTGCAACCACAAGGCTTTGAAAAGATGAAACCCGCAACACAGACTTGTTCTCTTATCCCACACTTTCATCCTCCAGCGTATTCGTGTGTGTGTGTGCCTCATAGTCACCCTTTTCTGCTCTCTCCAGTGGCTGCGGAGCTTGTCATCCAGCCGTCGAGCAGCGGAGGCCCACTGTGCTGCCATCCTGCGTATGCGTCTCTTCATGAAGCTCAGTGACTCTTTGCCGGTGCCCACCTGCTCCAGCAGAGCCCTGATGTCAGACTGGAAAACAGCCTGGATGACAGGAGAAGTAAAAATCACTGGAAAGAATCAGAAGCGGAGAGAACTTCTCATGTGTTTTTTCCATAAGCCAGTGCTTCATTTCTTTATTTAGACCTTGTAGAGAGGAGCTACACTAGAAAAATACTAAAGAACAGGTGATTATAAATCTGAATATTACTGGATACTAAAGAAGTGTAACTCTTTTCATTAGAGGAGACTGTATAGAGCACCGAGAGCCTGTCACATCCTGTTATCTGCTGAGTCCTGGGGCTAGGCCTCTCAGACAGGTTGCCCGAGGGATTCCTGGATCATCCTCATAAATAGTCTGCTCTCATTTTTACATCTCCTCCTCTACCCGCTGTAATCACTGCATCACAGCCCAGCACCAGCATGCGAGTGTTAATCAATCGAGTAACTGCATGTGGGAGCACAGACGACTTAAAAATGAACTGACGCTCACAAACACACACCGTCTGCCTCTCTCAAACGCATACACACCTTAAAGGAGGCGGAGATTCTCTCAAAGATAAAAATCAATATGCAGATCTGAACTGTACTCTCTCAATGCAGGTGAATAATCGCTCTCAAGAGCAAGTTGTGTGCGGCACAGCAAAATGCAGAGTACTCAGGGGAAGCCCTGGGATTAGTGTCAGTGAATGCAGGCTGGCAATTAGAGCAGGAGGTAGAACTGCAGAGTGACTTCACATCAGGGCTCGTACTGCCGGCGGCACATTACTCTGGGGAGAAGGGAGGGAGGAGGCGAGCGATGGGACGGACCTTCAGGAGTGATTGTAAGCAGTACAATGCATCATGTGTTGATGCAGAAAATAAAAAAGCAAATGATGCCCGAAGGTAAACAGTAATGAAAACTGGGAATGACAGCCAGCGCCCTGTGAGAGACGGTGTGCAGTTGGGTGTTCATATTCTCCCGGGAGCTATTGATCTAAAAAAAAGGAAGTCATAAATGCTCTCTTTGAACTTGTGGAATAAGTTAAAAGCATTCTGTAGCATCAGCGTCAAGCTACTAAAAGTTATAGTAGAAGTTTCTCAACAGCACCTTGGTGTCAATCATTGTTCGTTGTCATTCTAAATTCTCAACCAACTATGATTTATTTTGTCAATTAAGTTACAAATCTGAGTTCACGAGTCTGTGTGTCTCCTCAGACGTCTCTGATGTCGTCTTCTCACTGCCAGCTGATATTTTAAGTTTCATTCATTGAACAGGTGTGAAACTAACCAGCCGTCTCTCGTGCAGAGACGAGGTCATGCTCCTCCCTGTGGAGAAACAGGCTGTTGTGCTCCAGGCTACCTGTGCTTTCGAGGAACTTGGACTTAAATCTCTGGAGTATTAATTTGACCTTTATATCAAACTGTTGCCCTGTGTTCTGTTCCTATTTTTCCCTTCAGCTAGCTGCAGGACAAATGACTGATAAGGAGATGTTTTGTTACCTCTCTCTTGGGTGGAGGCTTCAAGGTGGGTGTGGCAGTCTGGTTCCTCCAGGCCAGCGGGGGGCAGAACCACTCCACCTCGCTCAGGTAGACCAGGAAGGAGCAGTCTGAGCCGTCCACACCATAAAAGGCATAGCAAGGGTCTGAGGTCCAACGAGCCCGCATCCACTGGAAGACAAAAACACCAAAAATAATGATTTGTATATAAGCAAACCCTTACATTTGACAAAAAGCTGGTTTAAAATTGAACTCTTGTGTTCTCTTATCGTTTTGAAACTGACTGGGCAGCTGTCATTCTTACTCACTCTGTCATTTTAATTTCAATTTAATGCCTCCGGTCCTTTATTGTGAGGTAATGCACAGAAGAAAAAGCAACGTATTAATAAGATGTTATCTGGGTTAAGCTGAATACATGAACCTTTGAGGCTCTGTGGTCAATTACCCCCCAAAATTGGCAGAGTTATCGTGGCTTCATGCTCACAAGTGGAGTCAATAAAAACAGCGGCACCACCCAGCGCTGTAACGTGATATGGATGTTAAACAGGGGGCAGAATTTGTTTGTGGCGCTCAGGTCAAATCATTTTCCGACATGCACTGCAGGCTGCAAAGAGTGGACATCCGAGGTGAGGAAGCAGGCAGAATGCTTAAATAGTGCAAACGACTGGTTTTGTTATGAGGCTGAATGGTTTACATAAGATAGTTGGGAGCTAAAGGAAAATCTCCCCCTCCAGGGGAGAGGGTCTTCTGCTTTCTGCTGAAGGAACAGTTATGTGCGTATAGAGCATTCACACATTCATATGGTGAGGAACGGACTGGCATATTTATGGAGGCATACTTCATGCATAAACATGATTGTGATACTTAGAATGAACAACACTGCTCCTTTTTATTTATATGTATGCTTTGTTTTAGCTACAGCTATATATATTGAATAGAAGGTGCATCACTTTCACACATTTCCTCATTAAATCGTGAGCTTTTCTTTTAATAACACAGAAATAGTTTGGACTTAAGTGAGATACAGCGTGAAGACTTACATCCATCTTGCCGGGGCAGTCTGGATAACGGGGATCTTTAGGAGTCTCACATTGTCCTAATGTCCCTTCCCTGACTGCATGGAGAAAAGAAAATAAACGCAGGGTATTTATCAAAGCCTAAACACACACGCTCCAACAAAAGAACACACACTTATCAGACACCGGAACAAATAAGCAGAAATGCTGCAATCGTTTAAATGCATAAACACGAACACAAAGAGGAAGGTGATAACAACAAGTCTGCAAGATACATCCAAAATATATGCAGTGTTTTTTATTCTATTATCTAGAAATTCTGTCACTATATTATAGAATATATATTATAGATTTTATGAAAGGTTTAATTTTCTAATAGGACACCCAGCTGCATAAAGTGTATATGTATAATTATCGCTCGTCTTGGAGCTCAGGAGACTGAACGTGGGCTCGTATTGATCAAACGGGGATAACAGAGCTCCCCCTGGGCATTAGGTCTGTTTGTCTTTTACATTAGAGCACATATCCTCCAGCCTTTGGGAATAACACAGATAAAGTGGAGAAAGCTAACTAGCTCCTGTAAGAGCTTGGTGTCCTCTGCTGAATGGCCGAGTCTCTGCTCCATCCCACTCACTGGATTCACTATACATAGCCTCCCCCACCATGTCTCCCTTGCTGCCTTTTCCTTCTCATCCCATCTTTCCTGTCTCCTCTTGCTGCTCTTACTCTACGCTTTTTCTCTCTCTCTCTCTCTTCCTCTCCTCTCCTTCCTTTTCCCTCCTTTCTTCCCCCTTCTAAGCACAGCACTAGTGAGCCTAATTAAAGGAGCGGTTGCAGCTCCTCCGCCAGCATCCTGCCAAGCGTCCAAGAGCACAATCACAGACGAATAATTGCCAGCCATTCTGTCTGATTATCATGACGACGGCAGAACTCTCAAGATGAACAGTGCTACTGCCTGCTGCTGTCAAAACGTAGCCAGGTTTCACATAAGCCTTATTTAAATGATAGCAGACATTATGACAACAGGCAAATTATCTGATACATTTTAATGAGACAGTGAGGCAAATGGCTTTCAGTCATAAAGTGCAATGTAGCGGATACAGGAGTGGAATTGATTCGGGAATTAAATCGTGCTGTCCGATTTCTATTCTGCGCCCAATAAAGAAATTGAGAGTGCAGGCTAATAAAGAAGGCTGACAGGCCCGGATCCCATTAACTAGGCAGTAATTCATCATCATGATTTAAACATCCTGTAGTCGTGTTGTTATGATCTGGCAGCTACAATGGAGCCCCGTACTGTGCTGCACAGGAGCTCCTCGATGCAAACAGTGTCTTGCCATTTGAACGGGTAATGTGCTGTGAATAATGCCTGTCATGTTCTATATGATCAACCAGCGAGTGCATGTTAGACATTAATTGTGCATTCAAGTGTTATACAGGATCAAGGCTTGACAGTCGGGCTTATGTGGGGGTAAGTGTCTTCAGATTGGATGGATTTGAAATGGACAGGGGGATTCATCTGAGGGGTTACGGCTCTATTTGCTATTCTCCAGGTGTGTGAGTTTGCAGGAAGCGTCTGTGTGTTTTAAATCCTACCTCTGTTGCTGGCCATGCTGCGCTGCAGGATCTGCTCCACCCTCACCGCCATGTCAGACATGTTCTGGGCTATGGCCTGAATCCGCTCCACCAGCCCTACAGGCTGAATCCTGATCACACACAAAGAGAACGAGAATATCTCAAATGATTCTTTCAGCAAACATTTTGTTATAACTTGAATTCTCTTCAACCTGCAAGCAAGACACTATTTCTTCTTTTATAGCTCCCTTTCATTCGTCTGTATTTGTTGTTTTCCCACTGATGCTAATTCTCTAAAACTTCAGGCGTGAAATCAAAAGCAGCTTTTAAAACACTGACAGATAATTAATTTGTTAAGATGAAAAAGTATCTTGGCATATTAAAGCAGGTCCTTGGGCGAGATGAAAACAGAAGGCAATTAGGTCGTTAGCAAATATGTTTCAAAGCACTTGACCTCTGTGACCTAAAAGCTGTTGGCAATAGTTTTGCAATATACTGTTTATACAGTGTTATAGATCTGAGAGATTTTGGAAATATGTACCATGTGTATGAGAAGCAGAGAAACAGCAAATGATCATAAACTTTGTTAAGCCCCTGACCTCAGTCTTAGTTAAGGTCTCATCTTACCCCAGAGCCTAAGTTCATCAAAAATATATTCAAAGACCAGCTACTATATCTGCTCTATGAGCTGCAAACACCAAAGGAGGAGAGACATCATCCCACCAAATGTTCTATTTCTGTGGAACAATGAAACTTCCAAAGAAAGAGCTTTAGAGAGTTTTCACATTTGCTGCAACGTCTTATGAATGCACTGCAACACCTCCATTAATGGTTAATGGATTTATGCAATGAATTATTAAATGTTCTTGAGAACAACCTCAAGAGAAATAAAATGTTTTTTCCTATTGGTGTCCGAAAGAGAGAAAAAAAGAACAGTTTGAAAGTCAGGTTGACTTGTCAGATATCTGCTGTATGTGCAGCGGTGTGAAGTTGGTGCAACTCATTATGAAGCTAGTAGGAGTAAAAGAAAACTAAGGGAACCAGAAAGGGTTTATATTTGAGAACATGGAACCAGCAAATTTTCTGCCAGATTTGCTTGAAATATTACTTGAATCGATTTTTTTTGTTGCAGCTCCAGCCACAAAATAACAACTTTTCTGATTATCCATTGATCTATCAATTATTTCATTATAGAGAATAAAGATAGTATTCGTCACAATCTCCCAGAGCAAATTATTTCAAATGACTTGTTTTGTCTGACATGCGTCATTAATTTACAAACAAATATAATCATCTTACGTTTGTCATTTTTTATTTGAATTAAAATATCTGGCAATTCATTTTTCTCTCAGCTCACTAATCCATCAATCACCTTATTGTTTCAGCACCACCTATTAGAGTTATAAGCTTCTGTAAAATCCTTCAGTGCCTGCCGAAGACTTTTCTTTTGGTTGTATTGTTCAGCCTGTATGCATATACACTCGCTAATTAAGAATATTTTGCATGAGAAAAGTCTTGAACATACTTTATAACTTGCAGTAATTGGTGAAACCCATTCAAAGTCCTTTGCAGAGAGATCCTTTACGCTACATGACTAAACAACATCCAGCAAACCATTAAAAAAGTAAATCTCAACCTCAAATCTTTGCACTGCATCAAATGACTTTAATGGTGTGTGCTGCCTTTGTTATAATCAAACAACATTCATCATCATCATCATCATCATCATCGAACTACTGTATCGCCGGCCTGTTTTACATGAAAACAAACAAACAAATGAGTTATTTTAATGAGCTCTCTTGCTCTGTAGAAGTATTTCTGGAATTTACACAAGTCATTAAAGAGCTTTGAACAGGGAAACGCACAGAACCTAATGTAACAGAGGTTCTGAGATCAGGCAGTAAAACGCTGATTTGATTGAGGCAGCATTCATTTCTGTGGATGTGCCAGGATAAAGCAATCAAACTGTGCTTATGTGCATGACTTAACATAATCCTAAACCACAATTTCATTTTTCCATGTGGTGCCCTGGAGGCAAGTGGTAGCCAAACCTTCTCTTCTATACTTTAGACTAGCAGGTCACCACAAATTAATTGCCAATTACACAGAAACACACTAGAGTAAAGTACCTCCCCCCCACACACACACACACACACACACACACACACACACACACACACACACACACACACACACACACACACACACACACACACACACACACACACACACACAGAGTTGTGATTATTATTCAGTGGCGTAGAATCTTTCTCAGAAATTAGTGGTCAGAACGATCCCATACTTGCACTGCAGAGACTCTGACCCAGGAGCAGCTATCAGCTGTTGAAGAGCAAGAGGACAACCTAATTACTTTTTTAACGACATACCAGGTGGGCAAAGTTTGTCCTGCTGTCAGATCCCACTCTAATCTCCAGGGTCAACACTCTGACCTTGAGCCATGCAAAGTTTTTTAATCACCTGAGTGAGGTAAAAACGAAGCCAGCATGAGATGCATCTCTACCACCAAGTTGGTTTTTAAACTATTTGGCCTTTGTCACTGTAACATTTCACAGTTTAGTCCCTGAGAGGCCAATTAAATGATTGTAAAACTCTATGACAGATTTAATCCACAGGGCATTTTGTGGAGAAGATTAAACACTGTGTAATATTAGACCTCCAATAAAAATAAATGAAGTGTTTTGGCCAGAGCACAATACATATTTCCCCCAGGCTTCTGAAAAGCAGGTCAGGTGAGGCGTCGCACCTCTTCTGTCATTGTTCATCATTTGCTGTCAGCAGCAGTTCCACCGTGGCCAGACATATTGTAAACTTCATATGTTATTACAATATCTTTCATATTATTATCAGAGGTGGTTTCATTATTATGTGAGGCAGTGCAGCCTCAACTGAAGTGCATTTCAGAAGAGATGTTTCCCCGTCTGTGAGGAGCAGGGAGGTGAAGTCCAGGAGCAAAATGAACAGCAAAGGAAGAAAACAGGAGGGAGCTTCCTCTCCTCAAACCCCGAGCAGGTGCGGTTATGAGGAAAGGTCTGTTGCTAAGGCAACGGCAGAGCACACACACACACACACACACACACACACACACACACACACACACACACACACACACACACACACACACACACACACACACACACAACTCAGCATTGGCAGCTTCAACTTGACCCCTGCTCTTCCCGTTTTTTATATATATATATATGTCTTCTTCATCACCAGGTTTCCGTAGAACGAGTCTCTTTTCTCCGCATGGACCTGCTCTACTGGGACGCCCCAGGGCTCCATACTTGGCCTTCTTCAGCCTCTATGTTTTTATCTTACCATTACTATGCCAATGAAATTCACCTTTGGCCCACATGTTGAGCTGGAGAACTAGACCGAATGTTCTGCAGATCATCTCAACTTTAACCTTGGCAGCTTTGAGATGCTGTTCTTTACCGGCCTATTACAGAATCTTTCTAAAAAAAAACAAAAAAACTGGAAGATCTTTTTCTTTTTACTTTAAAAAAAAATTAGCAGCATTCAAAGTGTCCTTTTTGTAAGGCTGTGACAATAACAGTACCATCTGTATGAAGAATAGCACCTGGATATTCAATCCTCATCAGCAGATGGAGGTTTTCACAAACTTTAATTTGTTCAGCCTTTTTAAGTGCAATACAACCAGGCAAAGTCTGCCGATGAAAGCTCATCAGCAGCTAGAAAAAACGGACTTTGAAGCAACACATTTGGTCGTGGAATTTTACTGAGTGAACTCCTCGATCGGGGCCTGAGGTTCACGCTGACATTTCATCTAAATGCACCCTACCCTCACTCCTTTCCTCTAGTTTTTGACAAATGCTCCTTTGGCAGAGATGAGCTGAAACAGTGAGTTACTCATAAAGAAGAAGGAGAAGAACAATGTACTTTCAGGGGGCAGTAAACCAGCCAACGCCACGGCTTTACGACTGTCATTACTTTTAATCTTGTCATTTATTTTGTTGTTGTTTTCATTTTTTATTCTCCTTTGATTACTTTTGGATTTAATTGCGTCCCCACTGATTGCCTGTTTACCTCGGCACCATTTGAAGTTGAGCATTCTCCCAAACAAAACAAATAAATGAATGAAAAAATAGTTTCTCAAATGGTCGTTAGTTGAAGAACAATAGAAACCTAAGATGCTGTACCTGTCCAGGGCCGAGCTGAGCTCATCCAGCCTGTGGGTGTCTGTGGTGTTACCCAGTTTAGACAGAGCATCCATCCTCTTCATAATGACCTCCAGCATGTCACTGATTTTCCTCAGCACCCCGCGAGATTCATGTCCACCGAGCACTGAAAGACACAGACGGATAGTGTGAGACAAATATTACTCAAGTTAATCATAGAGAGGGGGGGAGAGAGTTAGAAGGCCATTCTAGACAAAAGGAGAAAGTGATAAATTAAGATTAAAAAAAAAGTAACTGTAGGCTACAAGGTGGCTTTATATTTGGAGAAAACAAGGTCGCAGGAACAAAAACATCTCAGCTACAATATATGTCTCTTCTCTGAATTGATTATGTGCAGCAGCAGTTTAAATCCACCAATTTAACACAGACTCACTCACCGGCACATTTTAAATCTATCCATTTCATGTTCCATTTTACTGATTACTTTAAAACATCACTTAGCTTCTACTTTATTTTGTCCTTCTTTAGTGAAGCAGCAGAGCCAGCTTTCCAGCAAAAACACAGGAACAGGAAAATTAGTTTTGTCTTCCTGCTCGGTTCAAATTCTTAACGACCTGACAGGTGGTAAAACAGAGTGATGCTGTTAGTGAACACCTAGTCAATTAATGAGCCTGCAGCTACAGACAATGAGGTCAAAGCAGGTCTCCAGACTGCGTCGCTTGGGAGTCAAGTTCCTGATCCTGCACCAATTTCTTTAATCACATTTAAGCTCTGCACTCAACACGGAGAGTAATTATTAACACAGTTCAAAATCACCAAAGGGTTAATGGGCGCCAAGGAAAACACAATTCTGAGCAGAAAAGTCATTTGTGATGGAGAAAATTCCAAAGAATCAAGATGAATAATGACACTCTTGGGACTGGGGAGTGAATTACTGTGGTTTGAACCGGAGAAAATACTAGCAGCCGACAACAGCCTCATATTGTTCTCGGAGGCTGTGAGTGAAAATAAAGCCTCACCTCTCAGTGTTCCCTCATCAATTGCATTAGGCTTTAGAAACTGCAATGTGTGCACACTCACTTCTGCTGTCAGAGTTCATTTATCAGTGGCCAAGCCAAAGTCACCTTTCTCTGAAAAAGAAATTGTATTACATCACCAGTAAATAAAATAAGGACCAAGAGGAAAAACCACCCACGTCTATCGGTCTGTGTGCATGTGTGTCTATCCGTCCGTCTATCTATCCGTCTATCCATCTATCTACCTATTTATCTATCCATCTATCTATCTATCTATCTATCTATCTATCTATCTATCTATCTATCTATCTATCTATCTATCTATCTATCTATCTATCTATCTATCTATCTATCTATCTATCTATCTATCTATCTATCTATCTATCTATCTATCTATCTATCTATCTATCTATCTATCTATCTATCTATCCATCCATCCATCCATCTATCTATCTATCTATCTATCTATCTATCTATCTATCATCCATCATATCTATATCTATCTATCTATCTATCTATCTATCTATCTATCTATCTATCTATCTATCCATCCATCCATCCATCCATCCATCCATCCATCCATCCATCCATCTAACCATCTATCTATCTATCCGTCTAACCATTCATCTATTTATCTATCCGTCTATATTTGCACTTGGCATCACAAACCAGAACTACCAGAACAGAAGATGCTGCAGTCCAGAGCCAAGACATCCCCCTGATTCTCTTCCCTTTATTGCCTCTACCTAATTCTTCTTTGGCTTAGCACTGTTGCCATCATTTTCTAGAATATTTCCACACAAACTGGCCTAAAGACGTCTCGCTTTGAATAATTCAGCAGTTAGACAACATTTTTTTTTTCTCTCGACAGACAGAAAGAGACTAAATAAATTCCCTTTCAGATTCACAGCAGTTTAACAATACATTTTAAAAGAAGAAGGACACAGGAGAGGAAAGGAGATGAGATTTAGGAGGGAGTAAAGCACATTATAACACTATATTGTCCAACTGAATACATTCTGCAAATCTGTCTGAAACCTGTTGCACGTAAACGCAAGACCAAACCTTGAGCACCAAAACAACTATTGTGCTATTCTTATTGTACATTTAGTATTGTGTGAGGCTCAGAAGATCCACTTTCAGCTCCTGTGTTCTCGCAGCACTAAATCTAAACTAAGCCTCTGGGTTAAAGTGTGGGAAGAATTCGCATTTATTCACAGTAATGCTCCTCGCACACATTGTGCCCGTAAATCACCATTACCGAGACCCAAAAGCCTTCCTACGCAGTACTTTTTTAGAACTGAGCCTTATATATGTTTGCAATCAACTGTTCATCAGACTGCTTTTTTTCCCTCTTGCTTCCTGCTGCCTCTTGGGAAACATTGGCTAATGTGTTTTATTCTCCGATGCACAGTCTGGCAGGCTGACAGCGGTGCAGCAGGACCTGATGGTATCTATGTGCTAATGTAGAGCCTCCTGTGTCATTCCTCATCTGCTGGTTAATAAAAGGCCGATTTAGCAGCAGCTAATCTCCTTTAACGACTCAATTTCGGAAGTGCCACAGCACAATCGATATCATGAACAAATTCCAATTAGATGGCCATTTGTACTGTAGCCTGCTGTGTGCACCACGAAACACTGGCCATCCAGCTATAAACAACCTTGGAAAGGACTGTCTACATGCATTGACACACAGAGAGATGTTTGACTTTAACAAGCTGCTAAAATCACAACTATATGTTGCTGACAAGAATGAAGAATGTTAATTAATGTTGAATACGACTGTAAGCAGGATCTAATGTCCCTCCCTCACACATCTCCTGTCTTCTTAGACTCCGACATTCTCCATCATCTGATCTCCACTCGGAGACTCTGATCGTCTCACCTGCTCCTACCTTTCTCATCAGCCCCGCAGTAAACAGTATCTGTTGTTCAAATACCCGTACTACCATAGTATTTAGTATGCTGGAAAAAAAGATTCAGAATGTCCCATTACATAGTGTGTCAAATGCAATATGCCAAAAATATCAGGCTGTCCTCCTGCATCAGGTCGCATTTCGCAGCATGCAAGCCAGCATGCTTTTCTGTCTATTCTCCATAATCCTGTGCACAATGAATACATAATCAAGATGTTCAAAGTTCAATGTTAAGACGGAGTAGTATGTCCCAATTGAATGCATACTGCAGGCAACTGTATGTTATTTGTAAGGGCAGCTGTACTAAAAGTAAAAAGAAAAGGTGAGGGATTTGGAAGGCAGTTTTTGTAGCTCTGCACCAGATCATCTGTTGTGTCAAAACTGTCACAAGTGTGGATGTGAGGCAACAAGCGATGCAGAAAGTGTCGGAACCGAGAAAGAAGTCCGAACAGGCAAACAAATCCTGAGAGGAAGCAGCAGGTCAGTGACAGGTGGAAGTCCAGGAACAGGTAACAAGAGTTATGCGGTGAAAGGTAGAGAATGGAAATGAATGGGTTTGGGGGATGGGCTGAATGGAGCCACATAGAGCCAGAATGTGACAATCTCAGCTCTGATCGTCAACCTCACCTGTTCTGTCTGTGAGTCACGCTTTAACGTCCTCACCTTTTCCCTGAGCCATCGCAGCTTAAGCATTTTACATTACTGACAGATTAGTTATTGGTTCTGCTTCAAAAGCTCCCCAGAGAACATCTGCTAGCATATACGTGTTACAGGTCCAAGTCAAACAGCGAGAGAGGCGGAGTGCTTTTATTGATCAGTCTGTCTGTGGTTCATTTAGAATTCACTTTAAAAACAACACTTCACACTATCGTTCTTAGTGGTTCGGTATGTTTCGTTGAAATCCCCAGCCAAAGTCAGAAGTCCTTCATTGGAGGCTATATAGATATAGCAGGGACACTCAATTGATTTATGAACACAGCGTCTCATAACACCAGGAGGATTCTGCCGCCAGCAACTCCCACATTCAGACGATGTGTGTGTGTAACTCTGCACAAAGTGTGTCTGATAACAATAAACAAAAGATGCAAAAAAATGTTAAGATAAAATACCTGAATACTTACAGAGTATGGGTGACTTTGCATGTTGCTTTAAAGAACATTTTCTTTAAAAAAAGGGCAATTCGACAGCACTTGCCTTGCATACACAAACACATAAACCTAAGTACACGTACACACACACACACACACACACACACACACACACACACACACACACACACACACACACACACACACGCACACACACACACAAATGCAAAATGCACAAGGAAATAATGGATGCAACTTGCAAGAAAAAAGCAATAAAGTTGCTGCAATTAAACCAGTCCCACTTTCGTTCTGCAGAAAGGTGACTCATTTAAATCTTTGTTTTGTCTAATGTTGAGTGAAAGAGACAATTTGTACAACATCAACAGAAGCCAGTAAAATATATACTGTAGCTTTATAACATCTTGGTGTTTTTTTTTACAACTCAATAAAATGTAAATACAGCATATCTGCATTTAATATTTTATTCATCAACCATTGATTATAGCTGTGTGTCATGTTTGATTCATATGAAATACACATTTCTCCTCCCCGTCAGCATTATTGAGAACCACATAAATAAGCCTGTCATCCCTGCTGATATGCATGCTGGCTGGTGAGACCTCTCCATCTCACCCGTCAGCGGGATGAATTCATGTATTCCCTCCTGATCTGAGCTCTAACACGTGCACAGATGTCCGCTCACTCCCAATTCAAATATTCATTACAGAAAAGGCTGATTGAAATTGAGGTTTTTCTTCCATTCTTTGTGGAACGGGGGCAACTGACATCCAGACGCTATTAGAGCAGAAAACCTGTCACTTATCCTCTGTGCAGCTCCGGCCTCTTATTGAACCTGACAGCCTGGAAACTACCTCCACTTTTCTTTCTTTCTATTGCTTCAATTAAAACCTGAATCTGTCTCTTTCCTCAGTTATGTCCTCTGACCCTCCCAGTCCTCCCAGTATGCAGAGGAAGACAAAGAGGTCTAGTGAGAAGTATGGTGGTGTTTTAATAAACTACACACAGGAAACACTGCAGTCTCACGGTTATTGATTTTCCACAGCTTTCAGCTATCATTTGGTGTTTGAAACAAGCACACCTGGCAACGTAGAAGGTGAGGAAAGGCTGACTCAGACACAGAGCTCTAATATTCTCTTATTAAAAACACACACTCCTCGATTCACCCAGAAAGACACCGCTGTCACTGCATACAATCATTTCCCAGGATGGGAGGTTGGTTTTATTCTCTTTTATGCTCTCTCTGTTTAGATTGTATGGAACCATAAAAATATGATGAACATTTGCATAAACATATTTCTTGTTTTCACACTGACAATTCTTGCATGAATGCAAAAGAAGAGACAAGAATAGAAAATGCTACCTAAACCAAGTCTGGGAGTGAACTTCCTGACCCAGTTTGCAGCTCGCCCAATAATACATATGCCCCAAAAGAGACTGAAATAAACCTGCACACCACCTTCACTTTAACAGAGTTTTAGACAATGACAGAGCACATGACAGAGTGTTGTTACTTTTTTAATTAGTCGCTCTTTTGTGCGTGCATTAATTACTTTTAAAAATGAATGTGTGTCTGTGTGTACTGCATGTCCACGTGACGTGCACACACTTCATGACCACACTCAGATAAAGGTAATAACGTTGCAGCATCGAATTCACAAAAACAATCAAAACTGTAGTATTTAATTTCCCACTGGTTCCCCCAGGAGACAATTTAATCAAAAGAGTTAAATACCACACAACTCATTTATTGTATTGTTTTTCTTAAAAGTCAATTCTACAAAAGACTAATGCGCAGCAGTGGTGACAACCAGCAAAAACACATTAGCATAATCTGTTTTAAAATGTGTCTATTGCAAAGCCAAACAATAACACCAAGAGCTAAAAAACATGTTGCGGACCAGTCTCAAGCCTTAAATTCCTCTCAGATGATGCTTTGAATTCCACAAAGCCGTGAACAATGAAGCAATCTGAGACACAG
Source organism: Anoplopoma fimbria (assembly GCF_027596085.1). NCBI lineage: Eukaryota > Metazoa > Chordata > Actinopteri > Perciformes > Anoplopomatidae > Anoplopoma > Anoplopoma fimbria. Next base: position 3,037,742 of record NC_072459.1, read on the forward strand.
AAAACATGTTTGCAGTTGAATCTAGTAACTGCCCAATCTTGGCAAAAAAACAATCAGTAAAGCCTCTGTTGTCGTACCTGCCTCACAATCAAAGAGACAATCACTGGTATCTCCTCCAGGTGACAGGTGCTTGTGAGAGAGCGAACTACATCTTTTATTCACACTTCTTCTCTTCTTTGTCGAACACAGAGCCAGGCAGTCAGCTGAACATTGCCAGTTCTTAACTATTGGTGAAGTAGTGAAAATATGTTTGTTTTATTCATAACATTTACATTAACCTCTATTTCAAGCGGACTACTTATCATATTTTTCATTGAAACCAAGCGCTAAAGTCGACAGCTTTGATAGACCTGCGAATGTTTACGCCCTTACAAGGAGCGGTGTCAGGAAATTACGTAGAGAGGACTGCTGAGCCATGAAATTAAAAAAAAAGTCCTGTCAGTCTGTGAAAAGAATGGCAGAGAACAGGATACCGAACATGACGCTGCTTCCAAACGTGACGCTCCGCTGTGTGACTCAGTGATGGATTAAAACCTTGTGGAAAAGGCAGAGTTTCAGCAGTCCAGCCCAAAAAATATGCTGTGTTTTTGTGCAATATTCATACAGCATAATACATTAAGGGACAAATATAACGGTTCAGATGCAGAAGAAAACATCTTCTTTTGTTGAATGATGCAAGAATCTGTTTTAATGATACAAAATGTGTTTTTTCATTCACTTAAGAGGACGGTGGATATAAATAGCTCAGGTAATGGAGCTTACAGTTAGGAATAAAAAAAACGCATTAAATTGTGAACCATTTAGTCTTGCTCTGACCGAGGTAAAACCTGAAATCGTCCTCGGCCTATTTCTCCCTTTGTGGCAAAGCTGCAGTAAGACCCCTGTGGTGAAAGGACACACTGTGAAGGTGGTCTTCAAAGAGCTTATTAGGGAGCTACAGTAGACCTCTGGAGCCTTTAAGATATCTAGGATCAAACGCTTCCCACTTTCATGCTCCCTACTCTAGTAAAAAACCCTCCCATCTGCCCCCCTCCCCTCCAACCTTTTTCCCTTTTTCTCCACATCATTAGCTTCCTGTACCTTCAAAAGCAAGTAGAGAAGGAAAAGCATGCATCTTAAAACTGGATTTATGATTTGGGATCCAAATGCAAAGCTCAATGGGTCTCTGGCTCTGGAGTGTCAGAGAGTGCAACACTATCTTATACTTTATTAGTACATCGAGAAATATATAAACGCAGGAAATAGCACATTGTTTTGTCCGTGCAAACCTGAAAAGCAGGTGTAAGAGTCTTTGTGCAGCTTATGGAATATTCTTGACAAAAGAAATATTACAGAAACAGGTAAGAGCTAAGTGAGCTGGAGAGAAACATAAGGAAAGGAGGCAGAGAGAGAGAGAGAGAGAGGAGAGAGAGAAACAGAAGGTGGCAAGACAATAATTATTTTTTTTTCCTCACTCCTTTCGCACTTCAGGCATTTCACAAGAGGAGCAATAAACGAGGTAGAGGGTTCTCTCAGCACAGCCCAACCAGTGTTTACCCTTTCAGACTCAAAACACAGCGCATGTTAACCTGCCTATGACATTTCCTGCATGAATGTATGTCTCACACACACACACACACACACACACACACACACACACACACACACACACACACACACATGTTGACCGACACTGACTCTACAGTGTCCAGCAGCAGAGGCTAGGTATTATCAAGTTGCTGCTCCACTGAACAACTCATCCCGGCTCATTCATTACACAAACTCCCCGTTCTGTTAATCCTCATTCCCAAAACATTTGCATGAACACAAACACTCGCACACAGTGGGTGAGAATTTACATAGCGAGGCTCTCCCTGGTTTGCAGCGAGGCAGCGTTTAATGAGTTGGAGGCCGAATGCCTTCCCTTGACTGCAGCCTGCAAGTGGTTAATTAATCAGACAGCTCTCCTGTCTTCCATCCCCCTGTCTCTTTCTCTCTCCCGAACCAGCCCTGCATTTACTATTTCTTCAACGCGTGATAGGCTGACCACCTGATGCACCTCCCTACAACATCCTATTCATTACTACACTTTAAGATTCTCACTGATTGTCCAGGGGAAGTGCTCCAGGTACGCAGCCATTATTCTAATAGCACAACCATTCAAGTCAGTCAGTCAAAAACATTTCAACACTTCAACATCTTGCACAACAAGCAACCTCAGGGTGACAAGCAGCTCCCTGATTGGCCCAAACGATGGACCGTATCATCCAAGAGGGATGAAATGATTACCGTCTCCTCATTTGCATTGCTTCTTCTCTGTGCCAGCTGGTATCGGTCACGGAGGATGAGACGCAGTGTCAACACTGTGCCAGGCGGATATGAAAAGGTGAGAGACAAAAGAGTCCAAGCGCTAACACTGACTCCCCCACATGGAGTGTTGTAGTGGTTTATATGCAGAGGCACATAGTGCAAACACAGAGAACGTGCTGAGAAGGATAACAAGTTTTTCTCAGGGATGGCACCTCGGACATTTGGGGATTTTTTTTGCGAAGGCAAAGTAAATGTAGCTAGCGTCTTTGGAGCATTTGTTTTTTGTTGTCAAAAGGAAGTTGTTAATCACCTTTTTATGACCCAAACATGATGACTTGTGCTTTGTGATACATGAATCATACAGCCAGCACTAAGAAACTAATGCACCACAGTCTCATGATTACGTCACATTCAACAGCTCTAGTACAAGTTCACTATCTTATAAACATACACTATTACTAGTTTTAGTATTTGTAATTTCACTTTTAAATCTTCACTGCCAGAGTAAATCCGATTTGCAATTATTTCTTTTTGCTCCAGTGAGCTCACAAGCAAAGAGTAATTCCTCTGGTGAACAACTTCCTCTACATGATAATTTAAGTGTATCTGCACTACATGAATACATAAAAGGTCACGTAAAATATAAAGATTCATAAAAGGGTAACATAAAATCCCTCTTCAGGCTCCAAAATGTTTCAGCTAGTAGAACTACTACTCCTAAAATGAGTTAACGTGGGTCAGAACAAGGTCATGTGGCCACCGAGTAAAGATGAAAGCAGGTGTTATGAACGAGATGGAGCCTCTCCGGGGGACATGTACCCCCCCGATGCATTCACGATGAGCAAAGTGAGCAAAGTGAGCAGGTCTGTCAGCCCCCCGGCAGCAATCAAGAAGCCCCACGAAGCTCCCAGCGTGTTCCCAGCTTGTTCATTACCAGCACAGGCAGGACGCAGCCGCTACAGTCAGAGGAGACCAGGCAGCAATGACGTGGGACTGTAAGCTTACCTTCAGCTCGGACCGTGAAGGGGGAATCTCCGGATCTCTTGGCCGAGAACTGGCCCCCGAGAGAGGTCATTAGAAAGCACAGGCTGAAGAAGCCGATCCCCACCACAAAGATCCTGCAGGAGACGGACAGAGACATGAGGGGCAATCAAGTGACAGAAGAGCATGACGGGGGGTTAAAGCTCAGGAGAAAAAGAGCTCAGAGGACGGACATGGACAAGAAAGTAGAAGAAGAAAACTGGAAACAAGACAGTTCACGTCAACAAAGGGTTGGAGGATTATTCAATATGATAGCTTATCATCTTTTAATGGAATCGCAGAGATATTTGATACACGATTGTGTTGCCTAAAAATAACAAGCACATACTGAGATTTCTCATAGAATCTGATCAAACTCACTTAAATCAAACTATAGTCTTTAATGCTCGTGAATTCATGTAAATATAGTCAGTGTGTACATAGAAATAGTGTTTTTTCTTTCTATAGTTTCACTTGAAACTGTTAACGTTCTTTAGTAAATCATTTTTTTAACTATTAATCATAATACAAAACAAAAAACTCCCACACACTGTCTTCTTCACTTGCATGAAGGTATATTTCAGTCACAACGTTTCGGTACGTAGACCTTCATCAGGCTACTTTTCAAGAAAATGAGGATGCATGTCTTAAATAGGTTGGTAGACCAATCAGGAATCGGTACCATCAATAAATCAAGAATCAAATTTGATCATATTATGGCACTAAAGGCCTACAAACTACATGAAAACATATACATAATACCATAATAGGAAGAGTGTCTTCAATAGTTCACATGGAGAAAATAATTAAAGAAAGGCTGTAATGCCAAGATCAATACTTTTCATTATAGGACAGAATTTCTTCTAGAGTCTGTCCCTAGAAAAAAAAAAAGGGAAAACTATTAAGTTATTTTATGAAGTGTATTTATTGATTTAACAACCAGTAAACATGCTGTGTCATGATATTCATAGTTATCGAGATATGAAATGAGCTGTGTTGTGATGGAGGATTTATCACAACACAGCCTCACATCAGCGTGAGCTCTTTGAGTGAACATCACTGTAAGTCCTTTGTCAGGCTTCATGGAGCGTGGACTTATTTTTGTAAAGTTCATATTGTACCAATCAGCCCACAGAAAAAGCATTGTGTACTCGCTTGAGTGTGTCATCTCAAACGAACCGTTACATGGATGGCTTTCCTGCCTCACACTACGCTCAGCGGGCTAACATCCGAAATAAAAGCATTCAATTACAGGAGAATGGTTGAATTTTTGGAGAAGAACAGCAAACATGTCTGAAGTCCTGAAGCTCAGAAAACAAATGCTCTGGACCGATTAGCTCTAAACGGGCTCGTCTGGGCATTCTCCAGTGTTCGTGCTGAGAAAACATTTAGAGACAATTCCTTTTTTAAAGAGGGACACCGCAGGACAGATTGTCACGCTTCCATTCTGTCCGCAGAGTGCCGTGTCGCTATGCAATTTGTGAGGTAATGGTGGAAAGAAAATGGCATTTGATGTTCAGAGAAGCATGAATGCTGTGTGGGGAAAAAACAAGTAAAGGACTTTGCAGTGAGCGCTGCGTGTTGGAACAGTTGTGGAGTCATGGCAGAGAGCAGAATGTGAACACCACTGTCTTCTCCCAGACAGCTGTGAAACATCAGGGACCTTCACCCCTGAAAGAGACACTCCTCACACATGCATGGACACCATCAGTGCCACATTACTGCTAGTGAGCCTTTGAGCTTGTGTACTAAAGCTCTCACCCAGTCAGACGTGTTTGTTTTAATGAGTTTATATCTGCTTGAGTTGCTTCCACTCCTCTCCAGCTGCTGCTGCTGGTGAAAGTTTTAGCTGTGTAAGCAAACGCTAATTAGAGCACAGCAGGCATTACGTTGTTCCAATTAATGCCAATGGCTCCAGTAAAAAAGAAAAAAAATATGAATGCCAAGAGTCTGAACGTGCAAGATTTGCTCTATTGCATTCAACAAAACAGCAGATTAAATGCATGAAAAAGAACATAAAATCTATATTGCTTTTATTTTCATTTTTATCATTTTTTTTGCTTTAATAATGCAGAATAAAAACAACAATCAATGTTTTAAACCAACTATTAGTAGCAGTAGTATTTAAGATGTGATTAAACAGAGTCTGAACGTGCAAGATTTGCTCTATTGCATTCAACAAAACAGCAGATTAAATGCATGAAATAATTTACATTTACATGAACATAAAATCTATATTGCTTTTATTTTCATTTTTATCATTTTTTTGCTTTTTTTTTTTATCATGCAGAATAAAAACAACAAACAGCAGTAGAGTCGACTGGTAGTATTTAAGATGTGATTAAACAGAGACAAAGGTTGGAAGCTGTCACAGATCCACTCCAACACCTTCTTACCTGAATGGTTTGAAGGTGAGCAGACATCTCCTCACCATAATGGAAAGGTCGCTGCTGGCTGCGATCATTTCCCACACAGGCAGACAGACAGCAGTCCTCTTAACATTGTGCGAGTCTGAGCGACCAGCAGCGTCCAGAACATAACTTTAAACCAGAGTCCAGAAGATCCACTGACACAGAAGCCACTTCCCAGTCCCACCAGTGCGGTTCTCTGTGCTGGTCGATAGTCCTCCTTCTCGGTTCTGCAGAGGAACAACATAAGAACCAAACTCTGTGAGAATCCTTTTGATCCTTCAGATGTGGTCGTTCCCCCTCACAGAGGTGGAGATGGAGCTCTCTCTTTCTGCTGAGGAGCGTTTACAGATAGCGCCATCTAACGACTCATAACAGAAAACGAAATCATTATTTTCTGTGTTTATTTATTAAAAAAAAAAGAAAAAGAAAAAAAGAAATCAGACGATGGATGAATACACTGACAATGTTTCTGTATTATGAAAACGTTTAGTAGTCTGTAGAGTGAAATGTTATTATATTAGAAAGCAGGAAAATCAATGTAATTGTATGATTCAGCATAATACTACAGGAATAAAATGGAATGAGTTTTTCTCAGTAGAGTAATACCACTAAACACTATCAATAACAATGACATAGTTGGCTCTAATAATACATTTAGCACCATTTATGAAACGTGATATGATACAGAAGCTGTTCTCTTTGAGCACCGTGGACAGCTCCCACTGTGACCTGCAGCTCAACAGCGACACCCAGCGGCCTGGACGCAGAACACACTGACAGCTATGATGAATTCAAAGGTGAGATAATAAACTAAATGTTCGTAGGCCTCTTTATTCTTTATCTATGGCTCTTAAAAGACATTGTAAAACGGTGGCATGTGTCTTTAAAGTGAAAAGACAGACTGTGATACCTTCCTCATGACATAAGTGGTGGGGTGGCTGTGGCGTAGTGGAGAGCAAGGTAGTTCTCCAATCAGAGGGTCGGTGGTTCGATACCCCAGTCGATGTGTCCTTGGGCAAGACGCTTAACCCCAAGTTGCTCCTGAAGGCTTGCCATCGGTGTGGACTGGATGTTGCATGAATGTTAGTTAGAGTCTGATGGTGGCACCTTGCATGGTAGCCTGTCATCAGTGTGTGAATGGGTGAATGATATGTAATATACTACTGACTGTAAGTCGCTTTGGATAAAAGCGTCTGCTAAATGACTGTAATGTAATAAAAACGTTGGTTTTTAATGTTGTTTAAAGGGATAGTTATTACAATATCAAAAAGTGAATCCATTATGAAATAAAGTGAATACGGTTGATCACAAAGGGGACATTTGTCTCGTCTCAGATGTTGCGGTTTTCAAATGTGTTGTTGTCTTTTGGTTCGTCTTTGTCTTTGTAGGAAATACAGATGACAAAAATACAAACAAAAATTGTGACATGACTTGGGGATAGCCTGCGTATCATCTGGAAGTCATCAAGAAAAAGTGACCATCAACGAGTTGTCCAAGGCCACATCCAGCAGTGGCCTAATGGACGGCAAGCGACAGCATCCTCTGTTGCCACGGACACGGGTTCCACTCTTAGGTTCTTGAGGTTTAAAATGCACCACCGGCCTGATCACTTTCACTTATTGTAAAATGACAACATGACAGGACTGCAGGGCTTTATTACAGGAGATATTGCAAGAGTGTCAGTGAAATGAAGCAGCTTATGTGTGTGTGCTACACATACTGACAGACAAAAATCATTTTCCTGATTTGTTTCCTTTATATTTAAAGGCAATATGAGTAAAAACAATCAGAGAAAAGCTTGTTTTCATTGAATCTGAGATAACCTCTCACACCCTTTTGATGAAAAGATCAATCACAATGCCACTTGGAGAGAGTTGAACCAAGGAAACTACCAGCAGCAGCATCCTGTCAGGATATCTCTCATACCTCATCTTTATCTGTTTGCTCTCCTCTTTTTCATTTCCTTTCCTCTGCCTTTCTCCAGTCCAGTCCTGAGTCTTATCCTCTATATGTTCTTATTCGTTATCTTGTTCTTAGTCGCTCTCCTTCTACTGCTTTATGTCGACCTCTTCACCACTGCATCATCCGCCAATATTTGTTATCTTACTGACATATGCTGCCTCTCTCTCTAAGCCTCTATAGCTTTGTCTCCGTCTGCCTACTTGTCTCTTGAGTGCAGTTTCTCTTTCCCTCCCACTGTTTGGTTTAAATTCCCAGTGCTTTACAGAGTATTCCCAGAAGCAGACGCCCAAGGACAAAGAACTCTTAAAAGCGTTCACTTTATACTAAACACTGTATGCAAGAAAATATACACGTGGGAAAAGCAAGTGTAAGTGCAAGCTTATGTGTTACAAAATTGGAGGAAAATGATATCCACTTAGCAGCATTGTAGCTTTGATCACAGTAGAAACTAGAAGGGCACTTAGAGAGTGCAGACATCCGCCAAGGCCAATCCCCTGCAACGTTTTATGAGCTCTTCCTCGGCCGATGCTACACCCGTAGCAAGTGTTATGAATGTGGCCAATAGTTTCCATAATCCCGCTGATAAACAAAACAAACAAAAACATATAAAAAACATACTGAATCTGTAGTTCAACCAGTGTTTTTACGATTGTTTGTCTGCCAGGAATGGGAAAGAAAATCAGTGAAAACAAACAGTAAAAGCGTTTTTCTTTGGAATAACATTAGCATACTAACATTTATTATTTCAGGGTTTATCTTCTGTTGTCTGATGTAATGTCCCTACAGCCCTTTGCTGAAGAAGCTACCAATTGTTGTTTGTATTGTTTGTTGTGCATATTTTATGTATATATGTATATATGCAACTGAACTTTGCCTCTTAACTAGGTTGGTTTGGTTAAGATTGTATATCTTCTAGCGACTAGTTACGACAGCAGCTGGACGTTTCAATCAAACAATTGAAACCAGTTAGTCATAACTTAAGCTAACTATTAGCCAAGTGGAACATATAAAAGACAAATTATTTATCAAACAAAGATGACTAAATGACTAAATACACATATTAATAGATAATACATTTGGACAAATGGAATGTGTGGATGAAACATTGAGTTATTAAATACCTACTCATTATCTGGTGCTAATTCCACCATGCTTCCCTTTTGAGGTTTTAATGGCGTCCTCATGTTCGACATCTATGTCTATATGAGATACATTCATTTTAATGTAGTAAATTCACAGAAAATGTTGTTGTTTTAATTAATTAATTGTATTTATTGTATTTTATGGGTCATGGGGAGAGTCAGAACAGACGGGTTTTGGGTCTGCGATGGAAGATGTTTAGAGTTTCTGCTGTCCTGATGTGAGTGAGGATTCCTTCCACCGTGTTGTTTTAGAGCGGCAGCCCCTCTGTTGTGAGGGAGCAGCATATTTAAACTCTTCATTCCTCTCTCTCCAGCCTGCTGCTCTCTCCAGCTACACATGACGAGTCATTCCTCACAGAGGAGCTCTGACTGCTCATAGACAGATCGCCTGCTCTACACTGCCATAAATATCCAAAGCACTCATTAACATTACTGGGAGTGATGACCCTGCACTTGTGATGCTTTAATAGAGTATAGGGTGTTCAAAACAGTCTTACTGTTTATTTAAAACAGCTCCATCAAGATTCAGATGCATAAAGGTCTAAATGGCGGCAGTGTCTCGCTCCATCCTCCCTCTGCGGAGGCTTTATCACCTACATCATAATGCAATAAAACACATACTGCCATACTTAGAAAGATGAATAATGTATATGATTCAGTAGACAGTTACACAGCGAGGGTAGAGATGGATGTCTGTCTACATCCTGAGTGAGGGTCTGTACCTGCAGTCATCTTCACACCACACTGCATGCAAAGAGGTGCATCCGTCAAAATGTGGGTGCAGGTATAGAAACAAGTATGAGATGTGTGAAGGTAAAAACCTTCCAGAAGAGCTGGAGATTTTCTGGGAGATCCCAGTCCAAGTTTCAGGGGACTTTTGGCTGCAGCACTTAGTTTCACTTATCTGACAGAGTCTGAGTCTGGCACTTTGCATGGTAGCCTGTCATCAGTGTGTGAGTGGGTGAATGATGTAATATAAGCTTTGAGCTACGGATTGTAAGTCGCTTTGGATAACAGCGTCTGCTAAATGACTGTAATGTAATTTAATGTAAATGAATATTACCCAGGCTATAACATATAAGCAATGCATCCCTCATAGTGCAAACAAAGGTAGAAGGGAGTCCGCTTCCTCTGTTCTCAATCATCATGACAACTGCAGCATTAGCTGTGATAAAAACGAAAGCAGAACACAAAAGTAACACGTTTAGGCTTTTAAGAAGCTCTTATCAAGTGTTTAGAGGAGACGTAAATGAAATTGTTTGTGGAGGAAATGCTTTCCCAGCATTGGCAGCGATTCCAGTAAATCACTGCAGCACAGCTCTGTTGGCAGATTATTGTCAAGAGAGACTTGTATATATAATCATGTGAGGCCTAAGGGTGTGCAGCATCTGTCTGCCTGTTGTGTGGCTTTCCTCCTCGAGGAACAGATTGACATGGACCTCACATTGATAACAAAACTTCTAAGCTCTCACACATTTCTGAAAAATTGTTTGGTAAATTTTCAGTTTTTTGCTGTTCTTGTTCTGCCATTCCTCATCTGTCCAGCAGGTGTCCTCAGTGTCATGGTGCTCACCACTAGTGCTTCTGTAAAGACCAGACAGTACTTCTTGGTTGTTGCCAGTGTGTTTTGAAAATGACCAATGACCTTCTAATAGCTTCAGACAAAGGACTTGTCTCTGTACTTGTATTGCTAGACCTTAGTGCTGCATTTGATACCATTGATCATCAAATCCTATTACAGAGATTGGAGCATCTAATAGGCATTAAAGGAACCGCACTTAGCTGGTTTAAGTCGTATTTATCAGACCGATCTCAGTTTGTATATGTTAACAATGAAAGCTCGATGAAAACCAGGGTCAGTCACGGAGTTCCACAGGGGTCTGTTCTTGGACCTATTTTATTTACCTTATATATGCTTCCCTTAGGGAATATTATCAGAAAACACCCAGTAAACTAACCAGTTCTCTAAACTTCAAGCACGTCTTACGGACATAAAAACCTGGATGACCTGTAACTTCTTAATGTTAAACTCCGAAAAAACAGAAGTTATCCTACTAGGCCCAGATCACCTTCGAAATCAATTATCTAACGATATAGTTTCTCTAGATGGCATTGCTCTAGCATCCAGAACCTTGGAGTTATCTTTGACCAGGATCTGTCTTTTAACTCTTATATAAAACAGATCTCAAGGACAGCCTTTTTTCATTTACGTAACATTGCGAAAATCAGGCAAATCCTGTCTCAAAGCGATGCAGAAAAACTAGTTCATGCATTTGTTACCTCTAGACTAGATTACTGTAACTCCTTATTATCAGGCTGCTCTAATAGGTCTCTTAGATCTTTACAGTTGATCCAGAATGCTGCAGCACGTGTTCTAACAAAAACTAAGAAAAGAGATCATATTACTCCAGTATTAGCTTCTCTGCACTGGCTCCCTGTTAAATCAAGAATAGAATTTAAAATTATTTTACTTACCTACAAAGCTCTAACTGGTCAGGCACCGTCTTATCTTAAGGAACTTATAGTTCCATATTACCCAACTAGAGAGCTGCGCTCAATCAATGCAGGGTTACTTGTGGTTCCTAGAGTATATAAAAGTAGGATGGGAGCCAGAGCCTTCAGTTATCAGGCTCCTCTTCTGTGGAACCAGGTTCCAGTTTCAGTCCGGGGGGCAGACACACTCACCACTTTTAAGAGCAGGCTTAAGACCTTCCTTTTTTGATAGTTCAGGTTTATAGTTAGGGCTGGTTCAGGTTCGCCTTGGTCCAGCCCCTAGATATGCTGCTATATGCCTAGACAGCCGGGGGACTACCTAGGATACGCTGAGCTCCTCTCTCCTCTTCTCTCCCTCCATCTTTATGTATTAATCTCCTATTTATGCACATTACTGATTTTGCTTCTTCCCCGGAGTTCTTGTGCTTTCTCGCCTCGCAGGTTCCCAGGAATCGGGGTTATATTTGGACTGTCATCGTGCCCCCTGCTGAGGCCCTGCTGACACATTACATTACATTACATTACAGTCATTTAGCAGACGCTTTTATCCAAAGCGACTTACAATCAGTAGTATATTACATATCATTCACCCATTCACACACTGATGACAGGCTACCATGCAAGGTGCCACCATCAGACTCTAACTAACATTCATCATCCAGTCCACACCGATGGCAAGCCTTCAGGAGCAACTTGGGGTTAAGTGTCTTGCCCAAGGACACATCGACTGCCGAGGCCGGGTATTGAACCACTGACCTTCTGATTGGAGAACTACCTTGCTCTCCACTACGCACACCCACTACTACCCACTACTACTACCACTATCATTATTAGTCACATTACTATTATTATTGCCTGTACTATTACGCTTATTGACTTGCTTGTACCCTGGAGTCTTTGTGCTTTCTCGCTTCGCAGGCTTCTATAAATCGTGGCTGTACCTGGACCGTGGTCGTGCATCCTGCTACGGCCCTGCTGACACCGACTGCTACCACCATTATTATTACTAGTCACATTACTATTACTATTACCTGTACCATTAAGCATTTTAGCTTTACTTCCACCCTGAAGCCCTTTTTGCTTTCTCGTTCTGCAGGTTTCCATGAATCGTTGTGGTACCTGGACCGTAGTCGTGCCTCCTGCTGTGACCCGGCTGACACCCACTGCTACTTCGATTATATTATTATCACATTACTATCCCTATTTTCATAATTATAATTCTACTATAATAATTGCTGCTGTTATTATAAGTAGTCTTATTATATGAATCATTTATGTCATATACATTGAATGAGTTGTATCTCTGTTATGCTGTTCATTCTGTACACATGACATTTATTGCATTCTGTCCATCCTGGGAGAAGGATCCCTCCTCTGTCGTTCCATAAGTTTCTTCCTTTTTTCTCCCTGTTAAAGGGGTTTTTTAGGGGAGTTTTTCCTGTGCCGATGTGAGGGAAGGACAGAGGATGTCACAAGTGCACAGATTGTAAAGCCCTCTGAGGCAAATTTGTAATTTGTGATTCTGGGCTATACAAAATAAACTGAATTGAATTGAATTGAATTTTATTGTTACACAACGTTCCAACATGTTACTGTTTGGCATTTAATGTGCTTATTCTTAATCTAATAAAACTTCTTCTGTGTGTTTGCCTCTATCTGCAAATGTTTTAATATTCGTGTATTCGTGTTTGGGCGGCTGTGGCTCAGTGGAGAGCAGGGTCGTCCTCCAATCAGAGGATCGGCGGTTCGATACCTGCACCCGGCAGTCCATGTCGATGTGTCCTTGGGCAAGACACTTAACCCCAAATTGCTCCCGCAGGCTGTTCCTGCGGTGTATGTATGTGTATGAATGTTAGTTAGGGTCCTGATGGGCAGGTGGCACCTTGCATGGTAGCTCCTGTCATCAGTGTATGAATGGGTGTGAATGGTTGATTGATTAGTAATGTCAAAGCGCTTTGAGTGGTCGGAAGACTAGAAAAGCGCTATACAAGTACAATCAATTATTATTATTATTATTATTATTATTATTATTATGTATGATACTGTGTTTCAGGTAATCAGCTGCTTAAAAGTCGATGCAATAATACCGCACACTACCAAAGAATGGATTCTTAACAGGAGATCTGCAGAACAAACACCTGAACACTTAAATCAGTTTACATTGATTTCAATCTATTAGCATAATGCTACCAAGGAACTGCTTCAAGACTGTAGTATTTACTGAAGTATTAACTCTTCTCATCTCATGGCAATTTTTACATCGTACTTTGAGGTGTCACATTGTGTAAAACCACAAGGTGCTCCATATGAATCTGTCCATTGTGTAAAATAATACATTATCCTCATTATCCACATGTTGATGTGTTTGACATTGGGGTAATATTACAGAAATCTGGTTACATTTAGTCTATTTATGTGATTTATGTGATGTTATTTGATATTTATCCTTACACATGTTTATAGAACACACTGACACCTGGCATTACAATATAAGCTGTTACTGGAAATGTTTATAAAGCAACTTGTTATTTCATGCCTGCCTTACCTTCTCACACAGGATCTCTGAGGTATTTGGAGCTGTCTGAACAGATTTCTTTGCTACGGTGTTTGCCACCAGTGTTTAGCTGATGCAAGCATATTGCTTGTTTTCATCTTTGCAGCCAGGCCCCGCCTTCTCCACACAGTCATTGAGTCATTCTGAGGTTTTCCCAGCTTTGCCCTGCAGAGAAAAACACCTTATTTCTCCCTGAGAAAAGTGGTTTGAGTGAGTCAGAGTGTAATGAAGTGTGACAAAAACCTTCACCAAACCATAAACAAATAAACTGGTGAACAAAAGGCTGCTTCTAATGTGACTAGAGAGGTGTGGCTCATTCTGAAGAGTCTTTTTGTTTCATACCGCTGGCCACTTGAAGGTGCCTTATACAGGATTGGGAGCATTTCCATTGCTCTCAATGGCTCTCAATGGCTCTCAACGTGGCGACAACTGAACTAGCGGCTCGCAGCTAACGGTGCTAACAGTGCAAACTATGGCAAAAGTGCTGAGAGCTAACAGTGTTCACCTGATAACTCTGCTAACAACACACAAAGGGAGAGGGACTCTATTCTCTGCTCAGACAGACTTTACTCTTCTACACATTTATAGATGTCTCTCTTTAATGCATTGTCTAGTGAGAGTTAGAGAGGCTCTTACTATAACTAGGTGATTCAAACAAAGCATTTTTAATACAGAAGTCCAAATGCCCAAATTAAGGATGTTTTTGTTTGAAAATATAAATAATTAACCATGGCTTAAGGCACCTTAAACTGACCACAACCTGGTGCACCTCCGGCCTGTGTACAAACCTCTTGTGCACAGGCAGCCAGCTGTGACCCGCACAGTCAAACGATGGTCCGATGAAGCCGAGGAGGCTCTTAAGGACTGTTTGGACTCGACTGTGTGGGAAGTGTTCAGTGATGCCCATGGGGAGGACATCGACGGTCTCACAGACACCATAACGGACTACATTAACTTTTGTGTGGAGAACACCGTACCCACCAGGACTGTACGCTGTTTTTCCAACAGCAAACCCTGGATCAATCCGGATATAAAGACCCTCCTCAAGGAGAAGAGGAGGGTCTTTAGATCAGGAAACAAGGAGGAGCTGAGGACTGTGCAGAGGGAGCTGAGGAGGAAGATCAGGGAAGGGAAAACAGTCTACAGGACGAAGATGGAGGATCAGCTGCAGCAGAACAACATCAGCGGAGTCTGGAAGAGCCTCAAGGCCATGTCTGGCCACAAGGGGCCCAACCAACAGCCTGTGGGGGACCAACAGTGGGTGAATGATCTGAACCTGTTCTTTAACAGATTTGATCAGCTCCTTCACCACCGGCTGCTTCACCCCCGGTGTGTGAAGGAGAGGTACCGCAGGTCCTTCCTTCCAGCTGCTGTCAGGTTACACAACCAGCTCTGCTCCCAGTAGACCACATGGCAATAAAAACCTGTGCAATACATTACACTGTGCAATAATAGTTAAAATAGTTTTTTCTGTCTGTAAATATAATATTTCAGTTATTGTTGATTTTCTACTGTTTTTTATTGCTTATTTATAAAAAAAAATTATTTCATTTTTTATTTGTATCTTGTCTTTCTTTTACTATGTCTCTTGTGTGCACTTTACTCTATGCTGCTGTAAGCCTGCAAATGTCCCCGCTGCGGGACTAATAAAGGATTATCTTATCTTAAAATCTTCTGAAGAAAGTACAATGCTCTTATTTTGGGAAAATTTCAAATTGAACTGCATGGCACACACTGCACATTGGCAGGGTCTGATGGAAAACCAAGGCAATGTTTTCACACAGCCTCTTTGCTTTTGATACTAAGGAACAAAGAATGGTTGAATGGTGAATAAATATGTGTGACAACTTCTCTCTAGAGTAAAGCAAACTGGTTAAGAACAGTAGTATTAAACATATGAAATTGACAAATGTTTCATGTTTCATGTTTCATGTTTCAATAATACATACATATTTGCTAGAATAAATGTTCTATGAAATAATAATGTGTTGAGCCAGAATTGAATGAGAACTTAAGAAAATATCTAGATATTCATAAATCAGGAAAGAAGAGCACATGTTGTGGACTGTGAATATCAGATGAGGTTTCCTTTAAGAAGGGGTTTTATGGAGAAGGAAGGAGAGTTTCACTTTTACTCTTGTTCATTCCAGGGCAAGTCTGTTCAAGCGGGACTTGACACCACAGGTCTTGGTGTTCCCTTAAAATGCGGTGCAGACACAGTGAGCCTCCAGATAATAGATCCTCTGTATGGTGAGTACACACATTTCTTTTCTACCGTCAGCTCATTGTTTAACTGTTATCTGCCTCATTTAATGTGATGTTTATTGATTTTAACACAGATGACAGGGATGAGGTTCTCCTCGGCTGTGATGATTCGGCGTATTTTTGCCTGGGCATCTATGTTCACATTAGCAGTCAGCGTGGCTGGTGAGGATTTGTTTTATGCATGAGAAGACACATTAATAAAAACATTTGTTCTTGTAAACTGATTGAAATGTATCCAGCTTAGGCAGGGTGTTTTACTGAATATGTGCATCATTGTGTAATGTTTGTACACTGATTTATGATATGAGGAAACAAGAGACCTCCAGCTGTAACAGTCTAATAAACAAGTCTCTTGTGTATCCAGGAAACCCCCTATCCTAGTTTGAATTTGAAGGAAGAATTTAACTTATAATTTTGAGAAATACACAACTTGACTTCCTTGCTGAGCATTAGATGAGAAGATCAATATGTAGCCAAGCATAAATAATGGAAACAAATGGCTGGCATGGTTCTTCCTGATGATAGTCCAACACATAACCCTCTCTATCGTCGTTCTTAGCTAAGCTAACTGGCTGCTGGCTTTAGATACATATCTATCATCCAGTCTTGAGAGTGGTTTCAATCTTCTCATCTTGCTTTTGGCCGTACAGTGATTATGTGTATTTCCCCCAAAAAAGTCTTACTATTTCTTAAGATAGTCATAAAACTATTTTACCAAACATTAGTCTAACAGCAGCCCCAAATGAAGTATAACCAAGAGACTAAGTACTTTCACAAAACAATAATCATAATTTGAACCTTGTTCTGTAGTTGTACTTACCTGAAAAGAATATTGACAATTGAATGACAAATGATGATACAATGTCAGCAGACCGTGTTTTGTTTTAACGTCTAGTCATCCCTTTCTCTGATAACTCAGAAGGTCAAGGTGTGACGCTGAGGACCAGTTCCCGGGTGTTTGCCCGGTGTGGAGAGAATGTCACACTGGCATGTGAGGCCATCTCTTCAGGCCAGTTGGATATGAAGACCTTTTCCTGGGTGGCAAAAAAAAGGATTATGTGCCACTTTTCTGATGGACGAACTGACTCTGAGGTTCTGTGTGAAAGCAAGGCCGAGCCTACCAACCTCACACTCACTCTGACTCTCCTCAACGTGATGCCGGTCGACCAGGCGGAATACCTCTGCAAATTCCGCTCGACTTCTGGAGTAAAGGAGAAGACAACTGTAGTCACAGTACAAGGTGAGCTATAATTTAAAATGACACTAATCATTTATCGCTTTCTTCTTCTGTCTGTCTAAATGTCCTTGATCTTTACAGACTGTGTTGGAAGATCTGGCTCTTTCATCGATGATTCTCACGCTGGGTGCTGGTTCAGCGGCGTTTACCCCAGAGGCACCGTCCACTGGTTCCAGGGAGACGAAAACCTAACGCACTCTGCCAGCACACAGGAAGAGATGGAACCTCGTGGAAGCTACAATGTCTCCAGTACAATAGATGCACAGACAGGAAACCTGAGCCAGAGCTTTGACTGCTCACTGTGGATACCCTCTTCAGGGAAAGTGCTCTCTTTTCAATCGCTCCCTTTGGTTGGGAGACAGCTCAAGTCATCTGGAAGGACGGTCGAACTGCAGTGGATCTGTATTATGGTGGGAATCATGAAATGTATGATATGAAGCAAACAGTGGAGGTGGTGTTGTTCATACAAAAACAGAAATGACAGAAATGAAAAGGAGCCAAAACGTTGAGGCGTGGCATTAAAAAGGCCAAGGGCTATAATATTAATGTTGTTATGTTTGTAATTGTTGCTGAGTGCTGCCATTCAGTCAGCATAACGTTTGTCATCTAACATCTTGGATGTGAGAGCCGACGGGCAGCTATCTTCTCTGGAAAGATGAGAGTTTGTATGTTTTTTATCATGCCCCAACATTTTTTATGACTTCCATGTCTGTAATGTAATATCAAAATACTTATAATGCAATATAATCTGTTTATAGCATCGTATAATTAAACTCCTTAATGTTCATAATGGATAGAATAGAGCATTTAAATGACTTGTAAGATCAAATATCACAAGACTTCATAACTGCTGGTCACTCTCTGAATTGTTCTTGCAAAGATAAGAATGCATTAGAACATTAAAGTCTGTTATATAATGCATTTTAATCACTGTTATAATGTATTTTAATGTAATTAAATGGTACCCTAAGTGGTCATTGTTTGCTTTAGGTTAATTGGAAAAAAAATATTAAATCTATGCAAGAACAACAGACACTTACAGCACATTATGATTTATTCTGAAAAGATTAAATTGTTTTACAACTATGGGAATTTTAATACACTATGTCAGTGAGTGACCAGCAATCATGAAGTATTGTGATACTTGACCTTAAACACATTATAAAATGCTTCATAATGTGTTATGATTATTGTTATAAACCACTATGGATATTTGATTAAAATTATAAAGTGCCATGAACAGTTTATGACAAACTATAAGTATGTTTATTGTGCAATATAGACATGTGTGTCATAGAAAGCGTTACCAAACCTTAATATTTCACCGATTAGTGAATCCTTAACTGGAAATGAGGAAGTCAGCTGATTTAATGTTTGGTTTGGGTACAAATATGAAACCATATTTTAACTTCCCCTCTTGTTTGAATCAGAAGAGGAAGAGCTCACTGATTCACTGTTGGCACTCAAAACTAAAAACTATGAACTTTGAGAGGAAAGAGGACTTTGACTGATGGAAGTAGACTTTGCATAAACAGTATTTCTGTTTCTGAATGCCATAATCTGTTTTGTTACACTGGTAGTCGTATGCTCACTGTGACCAGGAAACTACTTTGTCAAACCTTCACTTCAACCTGTCGACCAGAAGAAGGCAGTCTCCCCATGGAGGAATAACAAGGGCAGCTGATTTACTGCCTCTACACACCTCTCGTTTATTGTAAATGCTGTAAAAAAAAAGAGCTCAATCAATATATTACAAATACATAGAAAGCAGATTCAATATACCAACTAATTGTCACAAAAATTGCAATGATCCTTACAGTCTAGCAAAAGAGCAATACAAATGATATGACATGAAATTGAATATTTCAAGGACACATTGAAATGTATACCGTGGAATCATTGAATCATTAAACAACTGTTTTTTACCCGTCAACTGTTTTCTTTCGCTGTTTTTAAGATGTGTTTTCCATTCACATTTGTGGATTAAGTGGACACTGATCTGAAACACAGATAAACTATTAATGGTGCAAATATATTGGATATTGTGTATTGAGGATTCTTTTTGAAATATTCTTTGCAGTTATGCTACATAAAAGTCCACGCCTCGTTGGAATCGCACAATGATTTGTTCATTGTGTTCCTCAAAGCTAAGTTTTCTGTTCCAACCGACCGTGTTTGCTCATCTGTCTGCGGAAAGGTTGTTTGGTTACGCGAGTTTAGACATCTGTACACTCCTCACTGAGCTTGGGTGCAAACATAGTGGCCTCAGAGATGTTTAGGTATGCGGGCCTTCACAGAAATGCTGTGTAGAGCAACAACAAAATTGGATTAATTGCAGATCAATAGTGTTTTAGCCTGTACACTCACAGAACAAAATCTATAACCTATCAATAGAATAATATCATAGGGGACTCATATAAAACTACACATTATATAAGTCTACATGTGGAAATAAATAACCAGTTTGTGTTTCTAACAAAGTTTCACAGCATGTTGAATGTGCTTGAGTTTGTAGACATTTGCTTGATTATGCAAGATTGAAATGGCACCCAGGTTTTGCTCGTGTTTGCTCATCATTCTGCTGAGGTCCAGTGGATTTACGTTCAGCAGGTATTCACATGCCTATGAGTCACTGAGGTAAGATTCCCATAAATATCAACAGTAAGTAAGCCCAGAGTGCAGGCGAGGACATGTGCAGGTATTGTGTTGCACAATTACTTTCCCTCATGTGTGGTTTTCATCACACCGTAACATAAACAGGGACATAGTGTACTAAGAGAAACTTCAGATTAACTTCAAGGCTCAAACTGAAGAACGTGAAAAAAAGCATCAGTGCAATAAAAGGTCAAGTAGAGCAACAACAAAATTGGATTAATTTCCGATCAATAGTGTTTTAGCCAGTTCACTCACAGAACAAAATCTATAACCTATCAATACAATAATATCATAGGGGACTCATATAAAACTACACACTATCTAAGTCTACATGTGGAAATAAGTATGATTATCATTATCAAGCCTTGAAGGAATACTTAGACATATTTGGAAATACTGTTTGCATATTCAGTGTGCTGATTGATAAAGTTGTTTTGATACAGTGGGATCATTCTTCTCATTTTACTCTCGGTAAGAAACTGAATATGTGCATCCCATAAATATTGAAGGTTGCCTTTCATAACAGCGGCAGTATTCATATGCTGTTATGAACAGAATACGTATTGTAAAAAATAGCGACTAGCATTTTGTAATGGGAACAAATAATATTCACCCACTGTTATGTTACAAAAAATCGAATCAGTATTATAAATATTCAAATGATGATAGAAAAAATATCATCCAGATGTTTGCAGGCAGAACCTTAACCTTTGGGTCAGCAAAAAGGGTTGAGTTGATGTTCTCTCATCTCGACAAAAGCCCTGTTGCCATGGTGAACTGAAGCTGCTGAAGCTTTCCATGAAGACAATATATTCTTTTGGTGCGGAAAATTGAGCCAAGCAATTAGATATGCTTGGCTTTGAAGAGCACCTCGGTAAGTTAAACTCCTGCTGAGGGGTTTTATGATATATACAGTATATATATATATATATATATATATATTTATCTGAGGGCTAGTTGCATTTGTTTTTATTTGTAGTTGCTGATTGTGGTTTCAAACAGAGCACATTGTGGAACTATAGGGAAGCATTAATCACAAAAGCAATTCAGCTTAATCACTGATTCTTTGGATTGATTCTTATTTCATCATGCATGATCTTAAGAGTAGACTTGTCACAGTAAGGACCAAGGACTCAAATGCAGATTAAAACAGGCAGACTGGTGCAGTTCAATGATTTATTTAAAGCTTACAATTACCAGCAGGCGGGTAACAGGCCGACAGGTAACTGCACTGAAACATGAAGAACTGAAACACTGATACAAATGGTGTGCATTGTTTCGCTACGATTTCAAGTTACACGAACAGGTGTGAAACTGCTAGCCACGGGCTCTGAGGTATGATTCCTCTTGTTCGGTGTGTGTCAGAGGTGTAACTCATTATAAAATAATAGCACGGTCTCGAAGGTAACAAGTGGATTATTGTTCACCTGATATTTTTTGCTTGTCCTCTTTTCTCATAACCCTTTTTCTCAAATGGGATGTTCTCTGCTATTATGGACGACAAGGGCAGCGACTCTGACATGTGCAGTGTGTAAGAGTGTGTTTTGTAGTGTTAAACACATATTTATACAGATTTCATGAGGATCCTAATATCATCTGAAAGGAATGAAAGAAAGGTCTGCTACGGGTCAGGACTGGTGTGATCCGTCTGTTGACTCTCACTCTCTGAAGAGGACACAGAGCGCAGCTGAACAATTCAAACTATGAAACACACACACACACACACACACACACACACACACACACACACACACACACACACACACACACACGCACACAAATACCTTTCCTTATACGTGACTGATAATTAAGCCAACTGTTTAAA
Organism: Anoplopoma fimbria; assembly: GCF_027596085.1. Taxonomy (NCBI): domain Eukaryota; kingdom Metazoa; phylum Chordata; class Actinopteri; order Perciformes; family Anoplopomatidae; genus Anoplopoma; species Anoplopoma fimbria. The sequence goes on from NC_072459.1 coordinate 3,059,595, forward strand.
GGCAGCCTCTTGACAAACACTATAACATAAATCCTGGGTGATGTTTTAGAGTCATGTAGCAGCTCATGTCCTGTACTAATAAGGTTAAAAAAAAGTAAGAAATAAGAAAGAATACAACATGCACACAATATATATTTGTTGTAAAGAGTCATTCCACAAATGGTGAGAGGACCCATGAACACAAACCTCGAAGAGCCCAGAAGCTGCTTTTTAGTTGTAGAAAACATCTGTACTTATATGTGCAACAAATTATTCAGATTTTAACTCCCACACCTTTTATTCTGTTGGCCAGATATTCTTGCATATATATATATATATATATATATATATATATATATATATATATATATATATATATATATATGCACAATGCAGGCTGCTCAGTGCTGCACATGTCTTCAGCTGCTTAAGAGCTGAGATGTTATATCATCCTAACGGCCACAGGACTGAATTCACAGCAGCTCCTCCTTAACCTTTTTGTCCGGAGTGGAAATGGTTTCTCAGAATAACACACTTTACTGGTCACCTATTTAGTTCCAGGAAAGTTGGATCTTCTTCTCCAATTAAGCCAAGCATCCCAAATTGGAGGGAAAAAGCAGACATGTACCTTTATGTGACTGTTGCTATATAAATATATATATATATATAAGTTCTGTCTCTTTGCTGCAGATGTCTGTTACTGACAGTTAATCAGCTGTTGGCTATGCTGTCCATAGTCCATAATTTTTTTTTTGCCTCATGTCATTCGCACAGATTGGAGTTTTGGACCATTTGTTTTATTCGCCAAGAGTGAGATAACAGTTCTCTCTGTAATTTCCCTTCAATTTATTTTCTTTTAGCCATTGTCTCTGTATGAAACAGATTCATAAAGCCCCGGGATAAGTGCAATTTTTTTACTCAACTTTAATTATTGTCAGATATTTACAATGTGTGCGTACGTGTCTTTGCGTCAATTCGCAGAGAGAGGACTTTTGCATGGTAGACGTTTGAATATGTAAAAGAAAAAGCACAGGTGAAAACAATGGCATTAATGATGGCTAGCTACTTTTAACAAGCTAAAGAGAATCGGATTGCAGCATTAAAACTCGATAAAAATGATAAAAGTTTTAGATAGTTAAGATTTTAGTAATGTGTAAAAAGGTTGCTAGGAAACATTTGTAATGGCATTCAAAGCAAACAGGAAGTCATTGCAGCACCGTGAACTAGCATAACAGTTTCAGAGGTGAAAAATATATATATCTTGTAAATGTAAATGTGTACTTTTCAGAGTAGTAGTATTAAGTAGGTCATACCGTATACAATGAGTGGGATATATACAATAACTAATATCATTAACCCATTCAATCAAATGTTTTTGGAATAACGTTTTGTAATTTTAGTTTTGTTTGTTTTAATCTCTTAATCTAATGGTCATTATTAAAGAGCATTAATCAAGTTTCAGGTCAGTAAAAAAGGCCTTCGTTAATAATGCCAACGTTTTTTCTTCAAACGCTGCATTGCTTGTTAATGAGCCTACTCCTTTTATGTATCCCCATTCAACAAAAATAATTCAGCATTTCACTTCAGCTTCTACCTGAACTACATTTGACCATCATTACCCTCAATCAGTAATGTTTCTAATTGACAGAAGGAGCACCATCAAAACCATCTTACATCTGACATTGAACAGTTATATAACCTTCCAATTATTTTATGTATCTGCTCTGATGTATTCTTCCATCTGTTGGTGAGCAGCGTCTCTATGTTCATCCACAACACTTCATGTACACACTCATAAGGTCTGCAGCGAGGTGGAAGATGTGGCAAAAGTAATAGGGAAAGTGTAGTCTTATACTTAAACAGTTGTATTAAACTAAATTAGAATAATTGTCTACAATTCATGCAGTGATGATACATAACAATACATCTATCACTTTGCTAAATTACCAATGTATTTATATTATAAGGCACAATTTGTGGGTTGAAAAGTATTTGTAAAGGAATACATTTCCATCAATTTCAAATGTTTTTTCTAACCTTCTTTGCAGTATTGGGCTTCCAAATTCAATTTCATGTTTTAGTGTCAATTGTTCTCTTTCACATCTTTTACTTATATGTATTTGTATTACGTTGGGTGAATAGGTGATTGTAACTGTACAAGTTAGTGCAATCATGTGCTGTTTGTGGTCAAAATGTTTGGTACAGACTCAAGGAAGCCTGGGCTATGTTGCCACGGTAACGGCTAATGAGGAACCACATATACAATTCAACGTCTATGAAAATAAATCTTATCTTCATTTCCTCTCAAGGGTCTACTGAGATGGAACTTCATATTCAAGGATTCAGGACCACAAATAAGAGAAAATTACTATTTTTTAAAAACATATCAGGGATCAAACCATTGGGATCCTATTCAAGTGCAAACGTTAATCAAACGGCTTCATGGACACTAGAGATATAGAGAAGTATGTTAAGAACAAGAATGGATATTCTAAAACAATTATGTCTAAAGAGATTTCATCAGTAAATTTGAATGTAGTAATAAGCTTTTGAGTTACGTGAGATATTTTATAATTGCAGTTGGCTAATTTCACATAAGGCCTGATTTTCTAAATCCTTCCAAAACTTTGATATTATTCTAGTTTAATCAAATTCGTACACACATTAATCCTAATGACAAACCAAAAAAAGTGAAAGAATCTTATTATTTTCTGCCCCTGATTAAGCTACTGTATATAAACTTGTTTTATTGTTATTGTTTATTTATCATGTACTAATACTTTATTATTTACTTTTCATATTTAATTTGACTGACATTTACTTTTTTTACACCCTGGAACTGTGTTAGAATGCGAATAACCTTCTTAATGTCATGTCAATGTTGTTCAGAATGTTAATAAAATAATTAAGAAAGCCTCATGGGTTATGACAGGTGGATTAAAAAATAGACAGGTAGGTTATTTACATTTATTAAGTTTGTCTGTTTGTTGAGCAGGAACAACACTTTTGTCTTCCTTAAAATGATGCATTTTATTGAAATATCAGCAACTACCAAACTGAGCTGCCCAGGTGTTCTGGGTCCTTTGGAGTCTACAGTCGTCCCACTGGTGGACATGGCTGATCACATTACTTCCCATTATCTCGCTGCATTAAACAGTCAAACAAAGGCTCGGCTCATGTGCCTGGGAACCCAAACACAGAAACCAGCCAACGACGCCTCATCGATGAGCTTCATGACACTCAAGAGATTTTACACTTCCGACTCACAGACAGAGTGGCGTGTGTGTGTGTGTGTGTGTGTGTGTGTGTGTGTGTGTGTGTGTGTGTGTGTGTGTGTGTGTGTGTGTGTGTGTGTGTGTGTGTGTGTGTGTGTGTGTGTGTGTGTGTGTGTGTGTGTGTGTGTTCTTTGTGTTTGCAGTCTGCAGCTGATAGCCCACTGGGAAATCAGGTGAAAGTTCACAGATGAACTCGCTGACTGCTGAGGAGGAGGATGTCACTGCTGATTCAACAAAAATCCGCTCTGTGTACAAAGAGTGGAGACCTCTGTGGCCACAAAGTGTTCAGTTTAAAACTATTTTAGGTTAAAAGTAATTCCAATTTTGGTCGTTGTGAAGATAAGGACTTTTTTTTAATAATAAAACAGCAATAAATATGTGAGAACATTTACAGCTAAATAAATAACATGAGAAGTTGGTTTATGTGCCTGTGTATTGTGTTCATTTAAAGTAGCAGTTATAAAGTTTTGTTTCAGAATTGACAGTGTCGTTGCTCCAATACCTAACAGGTTCTAAATGACTACATCTGGCAGCTTGCTTAAGAGGTAAGTTAGGAGCATTATATGAAATAAAACAAAAAAAAGATTTTTGTTTGAGCAATACTAATATATTAAATGATCTAATTTGTTATGAAAATAAGAATAATGAAATAACATCTTTAATAATGTGATGAGTTAAAATAATTACTTTAATTCACAAATTCTTGTTTCATGTATATATTTCACACAATTTATTTATTGTTTATCTTACAGTAACTCATTATTCATCCTCCTTTTAATTGAGCTGATGCAAATGTATTCTCGGTTGTTGCACAGCTGAAGATATACGGTGCTTGAAGCTTCGTTAACCTTGCAAAAACGTTTTAGAGGCACAAACCAAAGGACTTCAACATAACAGATGAGAGAATATGTTTATTTTGCACAGGGGGGAATTTGCTGGAGATGGAAAACCAACAGACATCTGTGCAAGCCAACAGGCAGACCGATTAAAGCTGCGCACCGGTTGGCTGCTGTGTCTCTGGGTGGCTTATACATATTTATTTTTAACTTATGGTGACTGGGAGAGTGGCAATGCTACCATGAACCAGCTGATGTGGTACTGTAGAATAATGTCCTTCATGCAGATGTATAAGAAACCAAACCTTCATTGTGTAGCTGGATTCTGTCAGCATCGTTTGTAGCTGAGGTGACTTCATTTGGCTTTTAAAAAAATGCATTGATGCTAAGATTTGTGATATTGTGTTTTTAAGCCGTTAAACCATCTTTCTTATTAATTACTGAAGCTTGAAAACACATTTAACTCTGCATGTACAGGGCTAGTTCATTTCCCGTTTAAAACTCAATGCTGAAATTGGTGCATGGAGGAGCCCAGGAGCAAGAGGAGGATACTGACTGAAACATCTACCTGCAGATCAGGTACACAAGAGAGACCGGTGCTGTGAAATATAAAGTAATAATATACATTGTAACATATTCTGGTTTTGTTTTATGTGTAACACTGATATTGGGAGGGGGTGACCTATATACAAGGTACCAACAGAGCATTTGGTTCTTTGTGGGTCTTCTTGGAACACCGTAGAATCCTCTCATATCCATAATGCTGAAGCCTGAATCCTTGAAAACCTTTGTTTGATACGTGACAAGAATAACTCGCATCAAACCAGCCCTACAGCCATATCTTTCCCTACGAGATCATATTCAATGCATGGTTCCTGAATATCAAGTACCTACACCTATACTGTACATGGTGAGCAATAATAACATGAATAACAAGAAAGACTGACAGGTGTAAGAGCCACCTTTAAAAATAATTCATAAATGCCCGACAGGTGTACGAGCTCAATCTCTGTGAAGGGATCTGAAGGGAATAATACAGATTGAAGGATCTTTTGACTGGTAGAGTGACTTTAAATATTAACATTTAAATAAGAAAGTAGAAATCTTTTATTTCTTACAGTCAAACATAATACACAACTGTCAAAAATGTTGTCAACCACAAAAAAAACATGTTTCCCATTTAAACTGGATGTTTTAATAGGACTTAAGAATGTTCAACAAATACACACCATCTGTCTCACACACACACACACACACACACACACACACACACACACACACACACACACACACACACACACACACACACACACACACACACACACACACATTTGTGAGGACCTGATAAGCTCACACCACACACTAGCAGTGGAAGGTCTTCTATATGTCACAGCAGCAGGTTAATCTCCCCCCGGCTTCCATCTTATTTTATGCTAATTCAAAGTTGATTCATTTGCATACGCTGTTCATGTTGTTTCATGGGTGTCCAGTAACAGAGATGAAACTGAAAAAAAAGGTTGAATGCGTGGATTCAACCGTCTTTCATTACATGCAAGACTAATTGTTCATTTTACTAACTGCTTAACCCCTGAACCCAATTTAATTTCAATCCAGTGTACAGAGTACATTAAGGTGTTAATTCTATTAAACTTTATCATAATAATTAAATGTGACATTAATGTTTTGGGGCTAATCGAAAGGCAGAGAGAGAACTACTGGGAATACCGTGCAGCTGCCTCAGTTATCACACAAATATGCATCAAAATAAATGAACATACAAAATAATATCATCACAGAAAACAGCTTTGATATGTGCTTGTTATGTAGCCGTAGACCGCAGGTTTGATTCAAGGATTTATATCATGATTTTCACAAAGGTCAGTGTGCTAAACCCTCCTCTCCTATAGCCATAGTCGACCAGTTACTTAGCAACCGTAACTTGGCACAGAAAGCTTTGGATTTGGCCACATGTGCATGGGTCTGCAGCAGCGATGCCTTCTTATATACAGTCTTATATACAGTCTTATATACGGCGCGATACTCAGTATATAGGTTGGATGGTGTTATGTCTTTTAATCACCTTTCCAAAACCAAAAATGCAAGAGCAAAAAGTGTAAGGAACGGATTAAAGCGTGTGTTCATGCTCTACTGTAAGGTGTTAGTGTTCCAGGCCAGCTAGCTAACTATCTAAAGACACAGAGTCATTTACTGTATTACTCTGAGGAATTACAGCAGGTATCATTAGAAAAGCATCGATCATGACCTGAACACCCACTGTTAAAGAGTGATTTTTATTTTAATGGGGGAAGTTTACAAATGAGCAACTTTAGTTCATTTTGCCATCGGCTACTCGTTGATTAACCTTTGCCCTCAAATCCTTTCCGGTTAAATGTGTTGCCCTCTGGGTCTCCGTCTCTAACACTCAATACCAGCATAATAATGTTCGATCACTTGGGGAGAAATAGCCGTGTTCCGCTAAACAAAAATAACATTTCATTTTAAAAGTTTAATATAGCAACTCCTCAATACCAACCTTCCACCAAGGAAAAATCCAAGCAGTGAATCACAGAACCTGCAGATAGAACTCTGTTCAAATTAAAAAAGATGTTTCCTGTGCTGCTCCCGGATGCTTTAGACAAAAACTGAAAACAGGCTTGGGAACTCTTAACCTCACAGTAATGAGCAAAGTGAGGAACATAGCGTCTGCAGTAGCATTTAAGGATGTGGGAAGCTCTCTTCAGCTCTATTTTTGTGACACTGTGGCACACATTGCAGTCAATTGCGGTGCCTTTTGGTAATTTGTGTCAAAGACCTGACAGTCAGCTCCAAATGACACTTCATGTGAGAGAAAATGACTTGATTATTACATGTACAGGGAATGGAAAACAACAAATGCAGAGAATACATGTGAAAAAGGATAATGCTACCTGACATTTCACTATGACCAAAATAAATACCTGCTGTCTCACCCAGCTGCCTTCCCCCCTTTAAGGACACTGGTTGCATAACAGAGTCCTCGAACACCCAGTGCGAAATGTTTTTAGCTTCATCATGGGATGTTCTTGATTAAATATGTGTTTGGGCTCCTCCAATGGCCTGCCAGCGCTGCAGACTCCTGATGCAAACAAAGACGCCTCTTCAATGGAGGAGAGGAGACTCTATGTTGATATATAAATGATGATTCAGGTCCAAAACCTTTGATACATGTGTTAAATGACTGTGTGTGCCCTGAAGTTTAATCTCTTAATTTAGAATAAACACACACACACACACACACACACACACACACACACACACACACACACACACACACACACACACACACACACACACACACACACACACACACACACACACACACACACACACACAGGTAGAGCCTTTTGACTCAAAACAACCAAAGCCTCCTCAAACAGAGAGAACAGCTTCTCCTGCAGTGACAGACACTGCTGGCTAGATGTTGTTGCTTCGGCCCCCACCGCCACCACCCGTCTCTAATCCAGGACATGATGTTCCAGAGCCGAAGGACATTATCGGAGGATCAGTCGCCGAAATTAAGAGGGCAGAGGTTTGAATACACACTCATTAGAGCCACCTGCATGTGCGCTCTTAAAGTCACAAAGCCACTGAATGAAAAGAAAGGATTAAGAGAAATTAGTAGTATCCTTATTACAGGATAAATTGTAGATTAAGAAAAATATGAGAGCAAGCTAAGACAAACAGAACATTTCTGGATTTTCCACTTCAGCATTTGCATAGACCTATTTGAGGACAAACACTAGAAAAAGCAGACAAAGCAATATCAGGCTGTTCCTCGGCTTGACTTAAGGCCAAAAACAAACCCAATTTGTATCCACGCTCGGTTAAAAAAAACTACCAAAGTCAAACACTGGTAGAAAGCTCTGGTTTTTGATTTAAAAATAAGAAGAATCCATCTATAAAATGTGCAGTTAGATCGCTCTCTAGTCGAGGCCATTATGTTTGTGTCACGCTGTGTCTTGCAGAAACAGACCTCGTGATAAATCTATGTCGAGAGATGTTACTGTCACCGTGAAACAGTCCGTCAAAGTGTGCTTATTTAACCTGACACCCTCCTGTATTTATGGAAGGAACAGTATTTGGCTTGTACAATGTATAAATTTGACATGCGGCCAATAACATTCTGTTGTGTAAATACGAATAAGAACAAACTGTACACTCCTATTCTGCTCTTTACTTAGCAATTTAGTGCGATTAATAGCCTACTGAAGCAATCGATCTCGCATTTAAATCCATTGGCAAACAAACTGTTCAGACCCTGAGTCTGTTCAGACTTCATCACACCCTCCACTGGAGTGCAGTCCTTAAATTGCCCACTTAGCTCAGCTGTAAAGATCAAATGACTTTACAGCGCGGTGCCGTGTTTCTGGGTCGGCCTCTGTAACAGCTCAGGGTACATCTGTGTTGATTTACGCCATACATTGCACGGACATATTAGCAATTATTACGAGCTCTTTTTGTACCCGAGTACACATCAGTGGCGCCGTGTGACAGGGCTTATTGTCCCGTCACACATAAAGAAACGCCACTGTTTGACTGACAGGGCCGGGCTGCCACTCGTTCCAACACACCCTGCTAAATACACACACACACAAACACACACACGCACACACACACACACACACACACACACACACACACACACACACACACACACACACACACACACACACACACACACACACACACACACACACACACACACACACACAAACACACACACACAATATACATACATGCCCTTCTCCTCCAACTTCCAGCTACTGTTTTATTATCAGCTCCCCGCAAACTCTATTAATGTCTGAGCAAACACTGCTGACTAACTTAAGTAAATGTCATCGAGTACCATCTCCTCCTTTTTCTTTGTATTTTCATTTGAACAGTTTGCTGAATAAACCTCCCTTTCTTCTTACGTAAATATTCTTTAATTCCCCACTGGTGAGCCGTGTACACAAATGATACTTGATCATCAGAGCGCCCGGCCGTGAGAGATGGTTTCCCTCCACTGTGCCAAAATGAAAAGTACGCTGAGAACAATTTGTCCCTTCCATTACCACAACCAGTCATCATAACAGACTCACAGCTCTGAGCCAGCGTGGTGGCCAGCAGCTCAACACGGCTACACAGACCCGGATAACGCCTGCTGCTAGGAAAACTATAATAACACACACATTTCAAATTGCAAATTTCCCCGCTGCGGGACTAATAAAGGATTATCTTATCTTATCTTATCTTATCTTCTATGAATCAAATGGTGAAAAAGTTAGCTTGTTGTTCAGGAAAAACCTCTCAATGAGACTTCAACATAGGGAGAGAGGAAAAAATGTCAAGTATTTAAAAACAAGACGTTTAGCAGGTTATGAATACATAAATGAATACGTAAACAGTGGGTTGATCGCATGCTTAATGTGGGTTAAAAGAAATGAAATTCCCGGGTCACCTTTTTATATTGGCGCCCATGTTAACAGGTCAGAGCAGCCACACAGGCCATGTGAGGAACATAAATAAGAACTGGTGCCCTCAGAAGTCTCCTAATCCTAGTGTCACATGATCTGAAGCATGAGCAACAGGAGCTCCATTAAATCCACTATAACAAAATAATATAATATGTCATCACAACAAACAAGGGGGGGGACCAACACTCAGTAACAAAAGAGACCAAATATAACCCTGAAGGAGCTGGAAAGAGGAAAGAGGAAAGTGGAGTATCCGTCCATAGGACCACTTTAAGATGTGCACTCCACAGAGATGGGTTTTATGGAAAAGTGGCCAAAAACAAACATTATTTGAAAAAAATAAATAAGAAAACATGTTTGGAGTTCACCAAAGTTACATGGGAGACTCCATTAGGCCCTTTTTTGGACATTTTCACATTTAGTTTTCATTTAATTTCAAGCTGTACAAATCATTTTTTCTACATGAACAATTAAATGACTTTGTGTGACGCTAAAGGGGTCCACACACACTTTCCCTCATTTCAGACTATTTCTTTTGGGTTTTATAACCCTGCAACGTTCATGTTTTGGTTGAGTCTCACAGCTCTCATCAACATTGTTTTCAGCCACATAAGGGAGCTGATTTCTGAAAAAGAGGTCAAGGAGGCCAGATTTAACATCCCAGAGTCCTTTGTTGGGAGCTTATGAAATGCAGCACATAACGGTTACATCAGGAAACGTGCTTGAATTGTGATATAAGCTGACATTTATTTTCAAGGACAAACAAACAAATCTCTGCTGCATTTCCTGGAAAATGTTAGTTTTCTGAACAGAAAATGAGATTTGCACACATCTATATAGAAAAACGACCACACACAGGTATGTAATCCGGTTACATATATAATCATGGCACAGACACAGTGCAATCTGACCTGAACAAGCCAAGAGGAACTCACATGTAGACATAGACACAAATTGTTTACCAGAGGGACAAGAACAACTTTTGAAATAGCTACATTAAAACTATATGGCCGTGATTCTAAATGTGGGGATTTTTACTTTTACATTATTTTGTAAAATGTTTTTCTTTTAAAGTTTTCTTTGTATATTCATGTGTTCTTGTTACTTTAATTGTTTTAACAGACACTTGAGTAGCCAACCACTGTTTTCCCCGACTTATTATATGTTAGTGTAACTTTTAACTAATCAATTGAATGTGCTATTTTCTGTTTTATCTTTCTTGTGCCATCTTGCATGTGCATTGTATTGTGTGGTTTGAGGCACCTTAGAATGCTGTGATTAGGTACATTTGATTTGATTTGGGTCGTGTGCAGTGTTGTTTTTTTCATTTTTTACCTGCATATTTTGTGACAATTTTCTATTTTACGAATAACTACACGGACCTCCCTGATGGTGCAGTTTAGCCCCACATTGTTTATTGTCTTTGCTTGATCATTTATTGACTTGATTTATGTTTTGATTGTATATTTCACCCCATCCCTCCTTCATTATGAGCTGCATTAAGGCCTCCTGTTGAAGTATTTTATTCCATGAATTGTCAATAAAAATCTATATTTTTGGTATACCAGTCTCTCGGTTCTGTGCATTGCATCCCCAGGTCACGAAAATACCATATATGTATATAAAGCGTGCTTTATATCCCATTACCATTCTCCAAACTGAACAGTTGGTCAGTGATGAATGACAGCACTAATAAGGTGCACATTTCTACCCATAAATCCCTTTCAGCTCGGGTAATGGCTTCGGTGGTATCTTAGCAACAAGTGACAAAGTCTGGGCGCAGAGAGCATGTGAGAGCTCTCTGCAGGACAGTCACAGCCGTATTATCATTTAACCTTCCAACTTTTTCTGAATTGAATGCAAACCATGAAGCTTCCCAGACAGTCGACCTTTGAATCCTGGCAGCACAATAATGAAGACAACGATATTAAACGCTCCTTTTTTGGAGAGGAACAGAACATCTGTCCACATCCTCAGTCCTCGACCAGTGAGCAGAGCGTCAGACGACAAGGAGACATCACCCTTAGTGATCATTTGTACCGAATGCAATAAAAGAGCAAGTGCTGGAGAAATATCCACTGACACATGTATATTTATACAAAAAGAGCAAAGCTCAGCCTGCAAGCAACACGTTTGTACATTCAAATAAATTCAAAATATATCAAAAACAGGTGTTTTAGTTAGCGTTTAACCTCATGCAGAGTGTAGTACCATAAGCATTAATGGTCTAAAGTGACTACACTGCATCTCCCCCTGTCAAAAGTGAGCAGTCTCACTGGGATCAAAAACATCATTATATTTTGGACATCAACAGAAAATGATTGGCATATTGTTTTTGGCTGGGCAGTCCGCTGAGCACTGCTCGACAAATATGACCTTTTAACGATGACTGCAAGAGGATTTATGTCATTCAAACTGACTGAACGATTCTCTCTCTTTTTTATTAAACTGTAAAAGTGAGGTGTTGCTTCTGGTAGAAGATTTAATAAATCATAATGCATAAATATCAAGATATGTAACGAATAGTAATAATTCAATCTTGAGTTGACGTACATTAGTATAAAAGATCTTTAGGTCTAAGATATTTCTATGATTATTTTACTACCTGACTTAAATTTATTTATTTTAGCCAAGAAACATCAAACTTATTTACATCTGGAAATTGTATTGTTTCACCTGACTGATCTGAAAGGCAGATGGGAAGTTTAACTGAGTGCTGTTGCTCTGTTCAATCTCTGCATCTTGTTGGATAAAAGCAGTTTGTTGAATCCAATTCTTCCGTTTCTCACTCTGTGGCAGTTTATTCGGCTTTATCTGGTGTCCCGTCTCCATCGCTCTCTCTTTCTCAGTTAAATCATCTTGTCACCTCCCTGCGTAGCACTAGGGGTCATAATTGCACCTTAATAAAGTTTAAAATGTCTTTCATACTAGATTTCTTTCTCAATAGTAGCTGGAATATGGACTGCAGGTCACATTAGACGGCACAGGGTCGCCGTAGTCCACGAGTCAGGAACACAAATGAGCAATATTTTAAAAGTAAAATAACAGTATCATTTTTTCTGTGTCTAAGCCTCTTTTTTCTTTTTATTAATTGTTTTTTTATATTTCTTCAGTGGACATTACATTTTCCTGATATGGGTCTACAGCATATTCTGAATTAAAAAAATTAACCAATAACCAAATCAAGTCAAACAAATGCTTCACTGTAGTTCCTTTAAAAATCTTTAACTAAATCAATATTACAGCATGTTTTACAACATCGGCACATTTAATGAACTATTACCTGTAACTGTGATTTACAAGCAACATAAATCATTGACAAAAGTGTGAGATAAATGATTCGTGGATGATTGAGTTATGGCAGTCTGCATTGCAAACTCAGTAAAATCACTTCTGCCATCCATATTTTTCACTCTTACTCTTGATTTGCACGAGTGTCTGTGATTGGCTGCTGCAAGCTCAGTGCAGCGGGAGACACTGCCCTCTCCTGATTGGCTGAGAGCAGAAAGGGGGCAGGTGATGTGTGAACATAAATTCAGAGTGCAGCCTTGACAGGCTCACATGCATCTGCTGTCATCACCATCTTCAACAGAAACTACATCCAGCTCCATCACTGACACAGAAAACGTTCTCTGACAACGAGCCACAGGAAAAGAGAGGAGAACATGTCTTTTGAGGTGAAGGAGAAGACAGAGGTGCGTCTGGTGTTCTTGGGAGCGGCTGGAGTTGGGAAGACGGCTCTCATCCAACGCTTCCTCAAAGACACCTTTGAGCCCAAGCACCGGCGCACGGTGGAGGAGCTCCACAGGAAGGAGTACGAGGTGGCGGGAGTCAAGGTGACCATCAACATCATGGACACCAGTGGCAGCTACTCCTTCCCCGCCATGCGCAAGCTCTCCATCCAGAGCAGCGACGCCTTCGCCCTGGTCTACGCCGTGGATGACCCCGAATCCCTGGTGACGGTCAAGAGCCTGCGAGACGAGATCCTGGAGGTCAAAGAGGACAAGTTCACGCCCATCGTGGTGATAGGCAACAAGATAGACCGCCACAACGAGCGCCAGGTGTCCAGCAAGGACGTGCTGTCCACGGTGGAGCTGGACTGGAACCACAGCTTCCTGGAGTCCTCCGCCAAAGACAACGTCAACGTGCTGGAGGCCTTCAGAGAGCTGCTCCAGCAGGCCAACCTGCCCAGCCGGCTCAGCCCGCCGTCGTACCGGAGACGGGAAACCTTCCCCAAGGAGAGTGCCAAACGACCTCCTATGAACAAGACCAAGAGCTGCCTCATCGCATAGTGATGTGGAGACACTCAGAGGGCAACAGAAGAAGAAAAAGAAAAGACGGCGAGAAAGCTGCCAAAACAATCCTCAAAGGGGCTCTGTTGGTGTGGAGCTTCATCCCAAGAGACAGTGTTAATAGTGTTAAGACTCTAATGACACACTGAGCCTGTTAACTATCTATCAGGCTTGAAAGCACTGCAGGTGTAACGATGCTACAGTGAGGACGGGCATGTCACCATGAAGAGAGATGCCACCTCACAGACATGAAGCAATGTGGCTGAACAACCGTCTGAACTCTGAAAATCATGAAACAGTGCACAGACACTGCGTACCGTGAAGGTTTAAAATGATGTTGAATAAATGGTGACGAAGCAGCGTTATGTCATAAGTTCAGTTTACACCCAAATGTATACGTCAGGTTTAATGTTTAGGTGTTTAAGATGTGAAATTATTGTGAAGTGATGGGTATTTGTGCAAAAGTGTGTTTACAAAAAGAAAAGTGTTCTGATAGCAGCACATCAAACATCATGTTGGGAGTTATTGTGCAGCCTGTGCTGTAACTGATATTATGAAATGCATACTTACTGTCGTTTTCTGTCTCTTTGTATCTGACTAATAAATCATATTTTGTAGTGTGAGAATTTAAATGGTGTTTTCTTTTCACAATAAAAGCATCTTATTTAGTGCTTATTTGAAGATAAATTATAAATAAAACCTCCAGTCACATGATGCTTATCTCCTCCACTCTAAATATTAATTCAATTTGTTTTTGCAGGTTATTTTTTTTCTGAGCAGACCAAAAGGAGTGTGAGTGTGAGTGTGTGTGTGTGTGTGTGTGTGTGTGTGTGTGTGTGTGTGTGTGTGTGTAAGTGTGTAAAGGCTATACAAAGCTATAACAGCCCAAACTAAAAAACAAAATAAAGCTCACATAAATATTTTGTTTATTACCGAAATAAACCCTTGAAAGCTGTATTTATAATAAGTGTCCAATCCTGGTAAAAATATAGTAAATTATGAATTTATTGCCTTGGTCTAACACGTGCACACGATCAACTCCTCGATGTCTCTGTCGTGTGTTGTATCGCCCCCTGGTGGTCAATAACTACAAACACAGATTTGATGGACGTTCTCTGTAAGTCAATATGAGGAAGCAGGTCTCGTCAAACAATGTGACAAATGAGATAACAAGGGAACCAAGGAAATTAAAATATGCTTTCATAACTTCCGTCTCCAGTGACTGCTAGAATACGAGATAGTTAAAATAACACAGGCTTTATGTAACTCTATACAGTAACTAAAAGCACTGCTGAAGACGCTGCGTTTTGTTATACGAGTTACTTGAAAATATTCACTTTAAAGTACTTAGAATTTATGAAAATAACATACTTTCCACCTGCCATTAAACCGGTTAAATGAATCAGTTAATTTGTGACTGTAAAATGACATTTCTATGTACATTTAAGAGCTCTTCATTTGAGCTGGTAACAAAATTCCCCATACGCTTAGAAGGCCACACAGGCCCAGAGAGGGAGACACAAAAAAAAAAGGTATGCTTCCTCTTTCCAAAAGCGTTCAGATACAAGGTGCATTGTTTCTCCAGAATCAGACGAGGAAGTGACCTGTGATAATCAGATCTCTGGTTCCTCTTTGTGTCCCGTTTAAACTGCCGTCTTCAGTCGGTCCACAGCAGAACACAAACCTGACATTTCTACACACACAGACGGACGGACGGGGAGAGGAAGATCATCTTTTTACAGCTCAGGTTTGAACTCAACTTTTTATTCACAGGCAGAGACAGGCTTGAGGAAATGAAAACCATTCCCATAACTCTCTCTGATGTAATGCAGAAAGGTAGTCGACAGGTTGGTTTCAGAGACGGACTGAAGCTTCATTTAAAGGAGTGTTTCTGGGTTTGTCTCTGCTCCTAGACTTGGTCAAAGCTCCTCAGTGATGTAAATGTACCTGAGACGTTTTGAACAAGTATAAGATCTCTGACTGTCACTACATCATTTTGATTTACGATGATTTACAGCAGTACTGAATGTCAAACTCAAAAGGTAGGCCTTCTCATATACCTTTTTGGTATTTTCTTTTATGAGTAACATTTTACTTTTATTACCGTTTCAGCTTTGTTCATCAAATATCTGCATAAAGAAAGCTTAAACCAACAAGGTTTGCGAATGAAAATTTGATTCAGTGCAGCAAACATGAAGAGGAAATGATCTGAAAATGATTGGACTCATAGCTGCATTACTTTTCGTTTTTACTTTTCCTATATCGTAACCAACAAACAATTTTTTCTGCAACCAAATAGAACATGTTGACAGTTAATCTTTGTGAAATCTTACATTTCCTAATCTAAATCAATGTTTGATAGAAATACAATTAAAAATAATGTGTGAAGATTTTAAATTCAGTTGTCTTCCGTCACTTTATTGCAATATATCTTCGATTTAATAAGTTATTTAAAGAGAGAAAGACAATATCCCTATTCCAAACTACAGCCTAATAACATCTGACTTCATAGTAAGGAGATGCAAACTTTTTCTTTTTCGTTTACTACCTGTTATATAGTTCCTTATTTGGTAGAGACGAGGCACAGCAAGAGGCAACGGGTTTTATTTTAATACACATTGACGAACGCCGTCGAGCTACACAGAACGGTGTTAGTGTCTAAATCAAATGTCCTCAACATCAGTGACAAGCAAACACAGAGAAGACCTGATGAAGTACACTAAGGACAGCTAACACTGGAGCCTGCATAGCAACAGCACGTGATACCGACAACCTCCAACTCTGCACCAACACAACACCAGCGTGGGCATCTAGCTCAGGAGAAATCTAGACTCCAAAACAAAGAGATACGGTAAAAAGCAAAGACGTCCAGTACCGCTGAATGGAAGACATCAAAAACACAAGAACAAATATTTGTGCACTAGCTTATTAAGTATATTTCCCTGAGCAAAAGGCTCAATCAGTGTAGAAAATACACCAATTTCCTCTTAAGCATCACTTTGAAATTTACTAAGGGAGCAAAAAGGTGCGTTTGTTTAAATCACAATTTTATGGGAAATTACAACATCAATTTGTAGATAAACATCAAGAACATACTGGGGTTTTCGCTAATTATATTACGCTTTATAAAATACATAATTTATATTATTGTGTACATGTCCCATCTTGTGATGCACCTAAAGCAAGGATCAAATTTAAAGTCCACTTATCAGGTACGTTCAAGTGCTGGTGTAACGTTCAGGGTTCAAGGATCCAACGTTGGTTGCTGTAATGAACTCAATACATGAGCCAAACTGTCCAAAACTCAAAATCAGAGGCGCAAAAAATAAAGAAATTCAGATTGAGAACATCTAAAAAGGTTATATGATGTGGATTATTGTTGCTAACCTCCAACTGGGAGAATTAAGTTTCCAGCACAAAAGTACAGAAGCAGCCTTTCAGTCCCATCAGCAGATAACAACAGTACTGTGATGCTGAGGGGAACCCAGCCGGAGGTCAACTGAAGCACTTAGATTAAGGAAATCCACTGACTAATTAGAAAAAAAGTTTAGTCTTTATAGTTCGGAGTTAATTGGCTACAACAACGATGGTCCTTTTGGTTTTTTTAATGCAATTCATATGCAATCAGTTTACACCATCAGCAATTTTTAAATAAGCACTTTGTTAGAATAGGTATGTTCAGTCTATTGCTAGAGAGAGATAGAGAATATTAAAGGGTCAGTCCATCCAAATAATAATAGTAATAATGAAAAAAAGAAATCAAACATCTCCCAGTTAGTGCTACAGTAAACGTTAACCACGGAACTTCATTTCTGTTGTGAATGTTGTTGAGTTATAACCATTTTATATTATTTGAGCCCCACATTTGACTTTTTCCAAACGTGGCATATTGATAATTTGAGCATCATAAATTAAACTCAACTGTACTTTGTTAACAGCAGGAACCTCAGAAGCAGATTTCTCAAAACAGCAGCATTAAAACAAAACCGTCCTCGAGGATAATTACTAGATTTTGTTGAACTGACCCCCTAATATATAAACAATATACAATCATGATGCATTCATTTCTACAGCTGTTGAGAACCTTATTGTGTCATATAGGACATTTTAACAAACATTCCCACAAATGGGATGAAAAAAAAAAAAGTTTGTCATCATTAAGCAGGAGTTTGTCCACAGTTGTCTTTGTGGTTAGAAACAACACACCCCATTAAATGCAAAGACTCACAGTCCGATGATGAGCGCCAGTAAGAGCCTTTGAAAAAAGGTTGGTAAAGCATCTAGTCCCGTTACTAGAGACGTGTTTCTCTTCTCTTTTGCAGCTGAAGCTCAGTCATTAGTTATGAGGTACCGCAGTGTATGACAAAATCACTTTTTTCTTTTAATACAAAGCATCTTTTTGTTCAAGTTGGAAAAGCAGCAAAAGCAGCGAGACGAGGAGTGGCTTCGAAATATGACAGAATGCATCAAAAGGTGACAATTCATTCGTTTCATATTTTATCATCTCTTCTCAAAAAGAACAAGATATTCAGTTCTCAGTAATAATCTTTTTTTTTTTTTTTTTTTTTTTTTTTTACACCTTTTGATTCACTTAAATAACTTTGGATAATTCCTCCTGTTTTTACTTCTTTCAATGAATTGGGATACATCCTGACACAAACACATGGAACATGGCATTAGTTCACCCGTCGTCAGTCACTGTCACTCCCACCTCACCCACCTCTCCCACCTCACCCACCTCTCCCTCTGTGACTCTTTAATCGTCCACAGTGATGTTGCGGAACAAGTAAGCCATGGACTCTCCGTTGTGGATGCGGCGGATGGCCTCAGCTAGAATCATGCTGACGTCCACAGTCTTGATTTTGGGACACTGCAGCTTCTGTACTTCGTGGGGGACCGTGTTGGTCACCACCACCTGAGGGACGGATAATCACAGAGGTTGGGTTTAGACTTAATGAGACGTGTGCAGTTTTTTGTTGGGCTGAAGAGTTTATAATGGCACAGTGACACCAACTACTGTTGTATAAATACTACACGTTTACTCTTTTCTTTCCTCTGAACTCTCAGTGCTGCTCATGGTTTAGTTTACAGAATTCAAATCTGAGATGGCTTAAGATGAAAATGTTACAACTTTTGAATCCAGCAAGCAAAGAAAAGGTGACGATACTGATTGTTATCTGAACACGAGACAGTTAGGAGGAACTGAAAATTGAAACAAAAAAAATTGCAGAAATACAACTGCAATATAACGATCCTTTCTAGTTATAGCTGATTTCACTCCATAAGATAACAATGCAGCTGAAAACTCTTCTGTTAGGAGGAAGTATCATCTTTTACTTCGTGTTAATAAAGAACAGATTAGAGCTAAAGGAACATTATCTGCTGTTCAGTTCAGTTTGGCATTTTCTTTAGCTTCCATGTGGATATTTTACAGTATGAATCAGACGTGTTTTTTTTATTCAAACTCAACAAAAACTCCTTTTACTGATTAAACTTGAACACTCATCATTGAAAGCAACACTTTGAGGTGTGCGTCACCTCATCAATGGCTGACTCCTCGATGAGGCGTGGAGCGTCGGCAGACAGTAAGCCGTGCGTGGCCATGATGTAGATCTTATAGGCTCCTCTCTCTTTCAGGATCTCAGCAGCTGCAACAAAGTCTCCGACATCATCTATGATGTCATCCTGGAAGAAGAAAAAAGGTCATTTTCTCTGTCATGGTGTCTCTGATCAGTTGGCTGACTTACAGTGTCATGAAATAGATACGGATAATGACGGGGACATATGAACACTATTGTGGCCATTAATAAGAATGATGGGGGAAACAAGAAATACCAAAACATCAAGTCAGTGAACTTGAAGTTTTACATGAAAATGAATTGTAAACCAACATAAGCGACTGCTCATATCAGAACACACGAGGCTGTTTTCACTGATGGATTATCTGTATGTTTTATTGCCTGTGAATTAAACGTTCTTATATTAAACAGGAAGAAGGTGTCATTAATTCTTTAAGTGCAAAAATGTAACTCAATAAGCATGAATAGTTAAGTTCACATTTGTCCCAAGTTATATTTCTTAACCCCCTAGTGAAGGTGGTGAGAGGCCTTTACAGTAGTAGTGAATGATTAATGTACTACTTGTGGTGCAAACAACTTGAAATTCTTCAAAAAAAACGCCATAAATGAGAACTATGAAAGAGTTATGATCACAAGATGGCAGAGCAGCCGACAACGACGGGGCGACCACGAGGACTACAGAAAGAGAGTTACCACAGAATCTTACCACAATGATGGCAATCCTCCCTCCCACGTCTCCGACTACAGTTATGGGGGGTTTCTCTTTGGCCATCATCACTGAAAAGGAAAGCAGAACTTGTTACCGAGAGAGAACTCCGGGAAGGTGATGTGTACTGTGTTTCATCTAAACGAAAGTAAATCTCAGTAGATTGGGTAAAATGAGTTGAGAGAATGTTTTGAGGAATAGTTTTTGCGATTGAGGCAAATCTGCACCCTGAATTATTGGGTCCGTTATTGGATTATGTAAATGATTTGTAGAAATTATTTTTAGATTAACACAATGCTGTAATAAATTCAAAATGGCAATCAACAGTTTCAATTATTTCCCCCCATTGTACCCCACCTACCCCTAAGAGGTTTCACTGAAATGCCAAACTTAGTACAGCACATGCCATGCAAAATCAAATGACAGGGTTTTCTGCCCAGGATACCCAATCAGAAGGCAGCGTATCACGGCCTGGACACACACAGCCTCAGGCCCGGGTCGGGGTCGGGGTCGGGCATATGGCAGCAGGCTGCATATGAACCAAAGTGGACCAGACGGTCTTGTGTCACACAGCACAACAGTGGCTGACAAGCACTGATGAGGGTTTCATCAAACACACTTATCAATGTTCTGGGATCAGTCCTCAGTCGAACATCAACGCTGCCAGCGACTACTTTTACATGCACACAAGACTCCGACTGCATCTCACATGCCAATCACAAGAGATGCATCAGGAGACGCAAGCTGCACCTTTTAGACCAATGTCACACGACAAACAAGATATGACGTCATTGTTCATATCTACATAACTTCATTTGTCATTGTGAGTACGTCTGAACCAGGTGGCTGTCCATCATCATAATACAGGGTACATAAATCTATCAATACAATCATATCCGACCCTAAAAGTCACTTTAAAGCTGTAAACAATCTGGTGTCATGTGTTTCAGTTGCTTAAAATAAGACCATGCAACTCTTCATTTTGCTAGAGGGACATAAACTGTCCCGACTAGATACATGTGGAAGACAACATGAACATTCTCCACCTTGTGGAAGATTTAATAATATGAATGTGTATCCTTTAACTAAAATAAATTGCTCGAACTGAAATTAAACTGGGATTAAATGACCCCTTAAATACAATTTTAGTCATTTTTTTTTAAAAGCAGCAGCATTTAAAGTTTTGTTGTGCATGTAAATGTAGTTATTCAAAGGGTTTAAGGAAACAATCAACTGGTAAACAATCAGCCAGTCAAGCCGGCTGTGAAGGAAACACGTATAAAGAAGCAGAGACAGGAGGAGCATGCCTTGCAGAACACACTGCTGAATACCGTGAGTCCCACAGCATCAGAAAACCTGGCAGTGCCACACTCACTGTTATCTCTATTAACCAAAAAACATCAAAAGCCATGTTGTTAGCAGGACACACACACACGCGCGCACACGCACACACACACACACGCACACGCACACGCACACGCACACGCACACGCACACACACTTCTCAAAAATATGTTTTTAAAGCTTGCTGAAATACTGTAACAAGATACCTGAGAAATGTTTGGTCAGATATCATGAAATTAGTTTAAGATAAAATTATATTCATCAAATCCTGATAGATATGAAAAGCTTAAAATGCTTCAACAACAAAAAAAAAGGTTAAGAATTCATTAAATGTTATTGTTATAACTATCATCACTGAAGAATCAAACTGAAACTTTGATTTGATTTACATTCTATGCTAAAATATTCCAACAATCCCATAGTTATGGTTCTTCTTCCCTCCGTTAGATTAGGTTTCAGAAGCATGCTTTGTTGTTCTCATCACATGCAGTTAGGATCAAAGGTTAAACAGGATTTAAATAGTGGGTGTATTAAAGGTGCACCATGTGTTGATTGGCAAGATGAGTCCAGATATTTAGGTTAAAAAAAAATAAACCAAAACAAAAAAATGTTTGGCATGGTTTTGGTTTGATTCATGGATTTCAAAATAAAATCAGAACACAACAAAACAAAGAGGAGTTTGGCCATCTTGTAGAACAACTGTCTGAAATCGTAGAAAGGTGCAGTAAACATGTGAGCTGGTTATTTCAATTCAACATGCCATGCAGACAGCAGAGAGTGTGGAGCGCACTGTCCAGGCGCTGATTGAGAATGTTTGGTGAATGAAAACGATCTGTGCGCTAAACAAACAATTTGTTCACAAAAGCTCCCCCTCAAGAATCCAGACTGCATTTCCACAAGATGCAACACAAACCCTTTTTACACATGCACCAATTGAGGAACCATTTGAAGAGGAATCATTTCATAGTCAGATGTAAGTTATGTTTACGGTCGTACTTGGGAGCTCTATGCCAGGGAACGGAGCTGCTTGTTTGCCTGCTATTACCAACAAATAAACACCACGTTAACACAAAATGCACAAATATTTGACATGACAAACACATGATGCCAAGACTTGGAAAATCCTCTCACTAGGTTGACAGAAAGTTTAAATGTTTCACAGCAGGAAATCAGACTGGTTATGTTAAAACTTATTATTCTTTTTGAAGCAATTCATAAGAAAGTTGTTTTTCCATAGGAGGATTTTTTAAGTCAAGGGTGTGAATAGAAACACAAGTAAGAAGATAAATATTTTTACTGAATAATTAAATGAATACTAGACGCAAATACGTCGGAGTCATTTGCCAATGACACAATCATTCCATATTTTATCAGACTGAACCATTGAAATGGCCTAACCAGGAATAAACACTGCAAATATGTTCATAAACTATTCTGAAGAGTCACGTTGGTATTTCTCACCAAATTTAAATAACGGCATGTGCCAAAAAAAATAAGCATTGGACTATGATTTTTAAGCATGTCACTCTTTCCATGTTAGGAGTTGCAGCTTGCGGAGGATGCAGCATGAGTAGATGTGGTGTATCTTTGTAATTAAAACATGCAGTGACACAGGAAATCAATTTCTTGGAAGTATGGTTGATGTTACGAGTGAGAGACAGCAAAACCATCAGCTCGAAACAGGTTAGCACAAACAAAAGCTGTATCGGGTTGTTGGCAGGATTTATAATATGAATGCGGTGAAGTATCATAAACTTGAAGCTCTGAGGAGTTAAACTGGCAGAAATCATTAGAAATAACTGGCTGGATTTGATCATGGTGTGACAAATAAAAGGGAATCCAACTGTGAGAAACAATTAAAAAGGGATATGTTTACTGTAATCTATCAACCAATTAATCTGCAACAAAAAAAGAAATAAACAGCGCTCTACAAGAATGGGTGTTCTTACAAGGAAGCTCCAGTCCTGTGTGTCCGGTGGTGTTGCGTACACATGGTGGCGAGTGTCTTCCATCTGCCATGTCAGACTCTGAACACTGAGCCTCGCCGTGAATCACAGCCAGACCCAAACGCAGGCGTTCTGCATACGACTGAGCCCTAGAAACAAACAAACAAACAGAGAAAACATGCGTATTTACACATATTTAGTCACATTAACTGCAAATGACATACTGCATCTGTGTAAAAAAATAGATATATATTGGCATGATTGAATAGTTCTGACAACAACAACTACACTGCTTTCAATTTCAACAATAAAATGTAATTTTAGAGAGTTAGAAAAAGGGTGAAATGTGTTTATTTAATATGCATCAGTTACCTCTTAGCTGCTGACGGGGACTTTGCCACAATGATGGCATTTCTGTAATCAGGAATCTGACAGGACGAAGAAAAGAACAAATGTCAATGTTTATGTCGGACTGATTTGGTTAGTAGGTGGAGTTATCAACGCCTACACTTAAACACACATATTAGACAATCCAATGAGCTTATCACCTCTTCTTGGATGTACTGAATCAAGAAAGGGGAGGCACGCAAGTTGTCCACTGGAAAGCTGAAGAAACCCTGGATTTCCTTCTGGTGCAAGTCCATGGTGATGATGTGCGTTATTCCTTTGGGGAAGAAGGCAGAATATTAGCATGTAAACAAGGTATTTCACTGTCAACAATAAGATTCTCTGAGTCAACAAATCAAATAAATCCCTGCAAACACAACACCACTGATGGCGGCGGATAAAGAGACAGGCATACAAATCAGAAAGTTGAGATTCATGTTGTTCTTGTTACCTGCTTTCGCTAGCATTGAAGCTAACAACTTGCTCACTATTGAGCCCCTCTTTCTCATCTTGCACTGTTTGCTGTAGGGAAAGTAAGGAATGACTCCGATGATGTTCTTTGCACAA